>NC_037597.1:4300455-4511624 GCF_003073045.1 Pomacea canaliculata
CAAGACTCAAAAATAATACCTGAGAAATAAAAGAAACTAACCACTGAACACGACATTATCTTTAACCCTCTTTCTTGCGTGATTTCTGCCAGAGACCGTTGCTTAGTTTAATGGACCGTTAGGCTGCAATCTTTTTTCTTATATGTGCATCATATCATGCTACCGAGGTCCTAGCGTGTGCATAAGACGTCTATTTAAACTTCTTTTTTCTTTCATTTTTATCTCTGTCAGCCACCTCATTTTTCGTTATGTTGCCTACAATTTCGATCGTGCAACCGTTTGGTTTGTTTTTGGATTGATCTTCGCCACTCCAAATACTATTCCAGACACCTGACTACCTCCTTTCCATTCTATAACACGCGCCTCAAATATATTATTTTATTACCGTAGATAAATGATTGTCTAATCTGATACTTGAACGAAATATTTGCTACTATGTTTTTTCTCTCTTTCCGCCTCTATTTTCTCTTTCATTCGTTTTTTAGACAGTCAGAGCATATAGCTGCTAGTATCTACCAAAGGATTGTAGGTGCCGAGGGCCTGGGCAGCCTGACAGCAGAGGAAAGTCACAGATGATATTTTTTTGTTGTAGACGAGAAGCAATGCAGTCTCTATTGGTTCATCGAAGCATTTTTGCCAGAATGATGCGCTTAAGAGTCTATCGATCTGTCTCAGTCTTTCTGCCCGCCGTATCATCATGCTTTATTGTTATTTCTTCGATTACTTTCTCTCATTGCATTTTTGCTTTCCTTCGCAACATTATCTTCTTTCTGATTTTTACTTCTTCATTACATTCTAGAAATATCAGATCCTTTGTGCTGCCTGCAAGCGCATCTTACATCCTCGTGCTCCCGTTATTAGCACTATCTTGACAATTTCTATTTGCGAAAAAAGAATCTTGAGAATCGTTAAGCATTAAGCACTATTTAGGTATGACATTCTATTCGGCCGGTGTGTCTAGCCAATTTCGACATTCGACAGGAGGAAACAACGGATACCGTAACCTTAAAGCACTCCAGCTCCTGTTAAAGCCGCAAGCGAGACCTTGCCCGACAGAAGAGCAGTATTTCTGCCTTGTAAGTTCAAAGCTGTTGCCTGCGCCAGGTCCTGAAAACTGTTTCCGGAATAATTTGCAAAAGAAAACGTGTACCCCTGTTTTTATATCTTCCTTTTTTCCTTCTCTGCTCCTTTAAAATGCCTATGTGTCCCTGCTAGGACATTTACGACCAGGACGATTTACTTTGGTGATTTACTCGCGTTTCATTGGGCCGCAGAGATAAGTACAGCGCCGGGCCACGTCAGCACCAGCGGGGGTCTGTAATGTAGGGACGGCAAAAATGACGAGGCTCGTCTACAGGGCTGTCCTTTCAGATGCTTGATGGCAGACATTAGCTGTTTTTCTCCTTTCGAGCGCAGCCACGTTTGCATTCGCTGTCACTCGCCAGCTCTGGAGCACGACGAGGAGACGACATTGCGAATCCGGTTTTTAACGTCTTCAGTACGTTTGATCGGGTTTTTTTTTAAACTCGTTCACAGAAACATTCTGGATCGCCACTTGAAGTCTCGCTGTCTTGGTAGAGCAAAGAAGTGTCCGCATTTAAGTAATGATTGGACAAATTGTCCCTACGAAAAATTTTTAGGGTTGTCGAAGATGTACACAGATGCAGTGTTAGGGACGTTGGTGACGCTGGATTCACCCGGAAGTCGAGGTTCTAGAAATTCTTGGTTGATTGCCTGATGGCTGCCACTAAACTGGCTGTCTAATTGTGGTGCTGGCTATTGTTAATAGAACCGGTGCCAGGAGGTGGCGCTGCGGTCGGAGCAAGGGAGCGAACCTCAGAAGGCTTTTAAAGAAGTGCTCTGCGTCCACTGTCGTTGTCATTGTCACAATGGACGAGCTCAATGCGCCGAGTCTTTGAAACGGAGATGACGAGGTGCTCTGTAGCGGTGGCATATGCATGGAGAGAAATGCCTGCACGTGTGTTTGATCCTTGCTTTTGCGTGAGAAAGACTCAAGATGAATGCTGATAGAATCAGTGGGTGTTATTACACTGTCATGGGACATTCGGATTCGACCATTCGTCCCAACCGTCCTCTAGTGCTATTAATAGTTTGATAACGCATCTCTTTGTCTTCTCCACCTTTATTTTTACTTCATTTTTTTTTTCTTTCGTTTACTTGATACTTCTTAAAATACTACTGACAAGTACTACTACAAGTATTTTCTACATCCATATGCAGTCTAGAGCTGTTGATGACTTAAGTTATCACCAAGAGATCTTCAAACAGACTTATTCCCTTTTATCTCATTTCCGTTATTCATTATTTAAAAGAAGAGGAAACAGACAGGCAAGACAAACAAAAAAAACAAATCTCATTCAGAGAGGCAGGTAGACTAAATAAACATAAATAACATATATAACGTGTTATCAAACCATAAATGAATCAAACATATTTATTAATTGTTGTTAAGGAAGAAGCAGAAGTATGAAAGACTTGAACAGAAAAGGAAGTGTGCAACTCAAAGGGTTCAAGACGAACATGCTATTTAGAAAAATGGTTGGTTACTTAATTATTTATTCGTTTTATGTCTTCCGTGACAATGTCAAGAGCTGAATATTGAATTTGCCGATTCTTACGAGTTCGTAACAGAGCATCGAAGGACGGAGGGCGGTGGGCAATAGGCACGAAAAATACTGCTGGAGATAATGCACAAAGCAATAATATTAATGAAAGAATTATTTGTTTCGTTTGATGTGGAAATGGAAACGTTTCATGCTGTGTAAATGATCTGAAAAGGAATGTGGTGAGCTTATACTAAGAACCTCTTGCAGGTTTGGCTGAAGAGCTTGTAGGCGTGCAATGTGATGTGAAGAGTCATCTGCAATGGCAAATGACAGACACTGACCAGTGGGCCATGTACATGACAAATATCAACCTGTTGTTCATTGCTGTTGGTGCACCACTATGAGATTATGGCATTGGATATTTCACATGTGATGATAGATGAAGTGTTTAAGTAACACTAGAGGGCCGCAGTTGCTGAGCAAGGATAACTCCGCCGCTGATTCATGTTAATCTTAACTCAGTACAAAGGTTAAGTGGTCACAGTATTGTGGTGTACAGCAGATTCCAGATCTAGGCTAGGTTACTTTCATGTGGACACTTCACCCATCCTCTTTTTAACAGCTACAATGTATTATCTAGTTTGTGGGGTTTAGTATAGTAGTAGTAGTAAGATTTTTGTCATTACATTTGAAAAATAATTTTTGCGATAATCAGCATGTACAACACATGCAATTTCAGAAATATTCCAGATTTAAGCATCCACCTAGCGAATTCATTGTGTAAAGTGAATCGGTTTTGAATTAGCTCACAATGAAACTTTAAAATCAGCATTTCCTTTGAAGGCAGCGCGCCGCCGATGGTCTCTAACGACACAGCATCAGAACAAAGAAAGCCGTGCGTTTTGTTATCTTTGTACACTGTGCTTTTTTAGACTGCTGTCAGACCGCCGATTGCAACGCTGTGTAATTAATAAATTAAATTTCAATCAATTTAGCATAGCCGAATAAAAATGAAAAGTGCAGCGTGACATTTTGGCAGACGTGCTGGTCCAAAGACGTCCGCGGGCTGTAATAGAATACATAGATACATCGTCTATTCTGTGTATCTACATGACGCAGGTTGTCGCTTTTTTATTTTTACTGACATATTCTTTAAAAACAAAACCTTTGAGATAAATCATGCAAAATAAAAGTCTCTGCATCAGGACACGAGACAGGCAGACAGACAGAAAACTGGAAACAAGAGCTAGTCTTCAGTCCAAATCTGACAAGGTAATCAGTAATTAACCAGCTGATGCTGACCAGTTTCAATCATCATTAACACGACTCCAATTTTTTCTTTTTAACAAAATCTTGATAAAAATGAATGAATTATGTAGCAGTTGACGATACTTTTCGTTTCTCTTCCAAGTAATGAGGTTATAAATAAAAGATATCCTAACTCTAAATAAAAAACAACAAAAACTGCCTGAGAGAGGCAAGAGGAGTGGGCGACGAAAGTTCTAGAAGTTGAGGATAGTGAAAATGACAGCAAGTAGGTGGATGACTAGAGCATCCTATGAGACGACACCGGAAGTCTTTCTGGGATGGACGCTTCTTCAAGACTCAAGCTGATGGATGCAAGGAACACTTCTTGCCCTCGTCTGCGAGGCGCTGGTGTAAGACTGAGGTGGGAGGATGCGCTGAAGAGAGAACAGTCTAGTCACGTTTTTTGCAGAAAAAGAACAGGACACGAGCAAAAGAGTGACATTTGTTTTGATAGAAGCGCCTTGTTTAATAAGCTGAAAGGCTTTCAACATTTCCAAACGGCCTAACGTGCCGCCCTGATCCGGAAAACACGAAGAACATTGCTAACAAGACCTTGTCACGTGAAGGAAACAGCATCCCAGAAAGAAGAAAAGCACAATTTTTAAAACACCACACCATGACATCTCTTTATTATTTTTCACCAGTGGGATCTCGGGAAGTATTCAATCCTTGCCGCAGCACGTTGTCTGTTCTTCATATCTCGGCTACAACACAAAACAAACACACTTTGATGCTCGTTGATGGAGTACTCCTGTAAGCGGATGGATTTTTTTCCTGCAATCTGATTTGTTCAAAACACTGGAGAAGAATGTCTCGCGAACACTCACTTTGAACAGGCTTAACAGACTTTTTTTTTTACTCTTCTTATAATAACTTTTTGACATCTTCGGGCCAGACATTTTTTATCGTATTCAATCCATCAGTTCAAGATTTTAAGAAAGTTTTGTTAAATTTGTCAGCATCTTGTACTTGGATGACTTTGAAGTCATAAGTTGTTTTTCCTGATGTGCACGCAAGTGATTAGTTTGTTTACTCACATATATCACACATATATATATATGTCCACATATATCCTGCATCTCCGCCAGACGGTAAATGGAGAACTCGGCACGTAATGTATTTAAATGTATTTTAAAACCAAATTATTGAAAATGATTTTGATATGACAGGCTCGACTGTTTCTGTTTTATGAGACATTGTGAAACAAGGATTTGAAAAGGTGAAGTGTTCTGTTTTCCCATTATACGATTGATAAAACTTAGTAAGTAGAAAGATTTTTATCGTGGAGACACTTGTCAAGGAAATGCCTGTCACACAAGGTACAAAAAGTCAGGAAGAGCATCTTCATGGGCGATCAGCATCAGCCAGGCCATCTCATTAGTTAATGTGTAAGGATATTCCTGCTGTCCGTCTGGGCAGCTGTAGTGCGTGTGTGCGTGTGTTCATCCTACTTTATGATAACAAGCATGCTCGTGGTAATGTGGTCTTTGCAATGAGGTCGTTGCCGGTGTATTAGCTTCCATCTTGGACATCTCTGATCGTCGTGATGAGAAGTGCGATGCAGTCAGCAGACACACGTCCCCTCTGGCTTCTTGTGTGGCTGCATTCATGCAGCTGTCGCTGGAGCCTGTTGACGGTTGGCAGACAAACAGGAAGCAGAGCAGACGACGAGAAACGTACCTTCAATTAACCCTTGCCCGGCTTGACCGACTGGTCCTGCAGCATCCGTGCACGGTCTGGCTGTTAAACAGTGTTCACTAGTTCACCTTTATTTCCTCCCAGCTTATGTCGTCTGCTCCTTCGGTGCGAAATTTCCCAACTTTATCCCTCTTTCCGTCCTTTTCTCTCTCAATGTAACGTGCATACATTTTATTTTTTGGTATTTTTTTAATATTTAGTTTTCCCCCAGAAATGACAGCTTGAATATAGTAGATTGAATAAGAAAGCTTTATTTATTAATTTATTATTCCATGTCGACTACAAACATTGTGTGCATTTCTAGAGAAGTTACTGATGAGGATGGGCTGCACTCAGATACATCCACAGGCATTATAATTATATTTGTGCTTCACCAAAAGGTGTATAATTACAAGAGTTTTAAATGATTAGGGCATCAGATAGATTACTATATGGATGCATTTATTGTATATTTGGAAATGGAATGCCAATCTGTGCTAGTTAACACATCTGTGTAAATATGTTTTTATATCCCTCTTCAGTCGTGAGCCATGGTCGCCAGAGTGAAGAGCCTCATGTCCTCATAGATGTTCATTGAACTTTGTTCTCATCTCTTGAGTAAAATTGAATTCCTCTTACACTGAACTGGTTTTTACATCATAATCATGTCGATGATTTATGGCTCAGAAGAAAATGTTTATATTGGTCAGATTTAATCCTAGAAGAAAGATTGTTAATACCACATATTCACAATTATAATCGCATTAACATTTAGTATCACTGTATTGTCTAGTTTTGAAACACGCAAATTATTTGTGTAGTTTGAAAAAGAATCATTAATGGTTCTCACAGACTGAAATGGTTAACAATTAATTTATGTCACTTTTGTAAATGCTTACATTTGTCGTAACCTTTGCCCTCTGTCACAGGTAGCCCACTTCGACCCATCCAAATGTGTAAGACAAGTGAAAAGTTAAATAAAAAAAATACTTGCTTGTACACGTTCATGTGGCGTGTAGGTAAATAGACTATTAGAATTGTTTGTCACAGCCTCGAGGCCGTAGAGGAAGTTAGTGCAAGTGGTTCATCGTGTCTACAGCATGGCATGTTGAAGGAGGAGCCCGATCCTTTTTTCCCCGCCGTCCTTACCTCCCCAATAAATCAGGTACCCGTTGCTCACCAAGCGTGAAGAGGATTTTTTTTTTTTAGCCACGGGCCTGAGTGGGTTTTTAACCACAGATCTTCTGCTTCACTGTCGAGCACTCTACTCACCAGGCTGTCTGACAAAGACTCCTGTGGCGCTTGGACTTTGGTTTAATTTTATGTTACAGAAAACAAATTGGCTAGTGCGTGTTTTGATCCCATGATGCTGAGCGAACTATTCTACATGCCGTGACTGTGTCTGGCAAACTAATCCCAGTGTTTACAAGATGGCTGTGCAATGTGGCCACTCCTAGTCTTCCACCATCATGTGGAAGTCGCAGCCAGCGCTGTTAATTCCATCAACGTTTACTGCTAACGTCCATTCTTGTCAACGGTCTTCGTCGGGTCCAGACACCCTAAGGCACCTCCAGCTCTAGCGGCTATTGTGCCTGTCTCCTCTCACAACATCCATAACACGTAGGTCAGCATGGTCACCAGGGAGTTGGCAACCTCTTGTTTGTCTAGAATTTATCGCAACTACTGGCCTGACTGTTTGGCCTGTACATCGCTGGCAGGCGCTCGGTGGCGTCTCGACTGGTGATTGACGGGTAATATATACACACATATAATACTGGAGCAGCGCGTGCAGATGTTGGGCACAAACTTCTCGACGGACAAATCTTTTCTGGAACATTCTCTGAAAAGATAAAGCGGTCCACTATCTAGCCAGCATGCTGCTATGGCTTTTAGTACACTTATTGGATGTTTCTTCGCGATGGTTGTAAAAAAAAAGATGGCTTGTGAGTCCACGAGGCGAGAAGTTCATAGGGCGTACTTGATTACTGCATGCTGCCGCACTACTTTTAATAGAGTGCCCACACTCGCGAGTGCCACGATGCATAAACCTTCTTCTTCCAGAGCCTGTCTGCGCATGAATTAATGTCCAACAGCATTCCGACACCAAACGTGTCCAACGTGACGACCACGTGATAGCGCATCCCAAGCGGCAGTCCGCCATTTCGCTCCTCACCCTTCCCCTCCTCCAGACACAGAAATAGCACCCTCCTGTCATGAAATAACCAAGTGTAATGCTTTTATATTTTCTTAAAGAAAAACTAAAAACAAAGCAAGAAAACAATTGTCGGGGTCTCTTTACAGCCACAGGCCCCGGGTTCAGCAGCACGCCTGACCCCCTGTGACCCCCTGTCTCGTCAGACCTGGCTAGAATTACAGTTTACTTGATGCATGGCTAGTTCACAAGTATTAAACTGTCATACAATATCGTTATGTCGAGAGCAGGTGTATTATTACCATTGTCATCATTATTTCCCTAATTGAATATTGTCTCCACTGGATATTTAATATACTTTTCCCGACCTTTACAAGACAGTACAAAATGGCGGTGCTCTGAACAACAGTCGGCCAACAAGAATTTTCGATTTTCTTTTCTTAAAAAGTTTAGTATTAATATGTTGAAATGTTTGTCAACATCATCTACACTCTGGTCGTCTTACAGCAGCGGTTCTCAACCTTTTACTTGTGACGACCCCCCTGACGAACACCGGTACGTCCGCGACCCCCCTTAGCCGGCTAGGTCGGTGGAAGAGGGGGGGGGGAGCCTTAGCTAACCTCGAACGCCGCGTCGAGGAAATCAACAACGGAAGAACAAAGTTCGTATCTGCAAGAAGTATAACTGTTAATGAAATTTTACTAAAGCAAATTCTGCGGTGCTAATAAATATTATTTTATTGGACACTCACTTTGATTAATGAGAAGGTTGAGCCTGCTTGCTGTTGCATAGAAGCGAACCTGTGTGCGATGTTCGTACCACTGCTATTCGCAGCTCAGCCTCTGCGTCCACACGATTTCTGTATTGAGACTTCAGTGCTGCCAATGCTGAAAATCCTTGCTCACACATATACGAAGTTGAAAATGTTAGAAGAACTTTCATTGCTTTCTCAGAAAGGAGAGGATATTCACCGTTGCCGCTAATCCAGAATGTTGGCACTGGTGTTGTTTGGAAGACCATTTTCAGGGATTGGTCACTCGAAAGGTCGATGAGCTGCTCTTCTTCTTCCGTGGACAACCCGCTTGTGCTAGGATCAGCCAGAAATGGATTACGAATCCAATCGTATTTAGTCACATCAATTTCAGCGAAGTAATGCTGAAACCTTTCTTGCAGTCCGTTTAGATGGGCAATAATTACATTCTTCACCTGATCAAGATTCCAGTTGTCAGCCTTGCACTTACACAAGCACGGAAACATATCAAAAATATTTTCTTGGCGTATCTTTTGCGTCCACAACGAAATTTTTCGGACGAAAGCATTCATCTTGTCAGTTGTTTGTAATATGATGGTGTCTTTCCCTTGCATAGAAGTATTCACAACGTTCAGCTTCTCAAATATGTCCGATAAATATGCCATTAGCAGCAGCCATCGGTCGTTCTTAAGCCCCCACCCCGCACTGTCTGGTCATGGCCTTCTGTCAGGGACCTATTTTTAAAAAAAAGAGAGGTGTGACTGGAGAGGAAGAGAGGAGTCAGCGATGAGAGATTGGGAGAGAGAGAGGGCAATAGGCGAGAGGAGGGAGATTGGAAGCTTAATTGTTGAGAGGGGGATTGTGTTTTGAGTTTTGGAAGTGAGAAGTCACTGCATGCCGATACAGTGTACTTGAATAGGGAGAAGAGATTTGGAGTTTGATCGCCCTCACCACTCAGTTACACAATCTAAGCTAATTTCACTAATCCCGGTATAAGAAACTTTTAAAAAAGGACCACCTTCGTGACCCCCTAGTAGGCACGTCGCGACCCCCCAGGGGGTCGCGCCCCACAGGTTGAGAACCGCTGTCTTACAGGCTTTCATCATTCTTGTCATCCCAGTCTCGTAAAATGTTAGGCTCGGTACATTCCTATAAAAAAGAAAACTCGCAGAATCAATCAAAATCTTGCGAAGTGCGAAGACAGTTTCTTTTCTTTTCCCAATTTCCCTTGCTAAACAAAAGCTTATAGTACGCATCCAGCTTGACCCTTATAAAGAAACTGGATAATGGTTGTCAAGGGCGAGACAGATTCCATTCATCTTGTCCCGGTACACTCGGTCTGACCATCATTCAGTACAACTTTGAAAGGCTTGTCTCCGATTTCTGAGAATAATTAGGTGACCTTAGGTCGGGTTGTCTGGGGTTTCAGGATGGACACGGACACAGAAGGACGGATAAGAAAAGACAACTAAGGTGTCTCAGGCGGTTGGCTTAATATTCATCTGCCACATACACGTCTTGCACGAGGCCAGTTGTTTACGAGGCTGGCCGACCCTCCATCCTTTTCCTTTCCGCGATAAGTACATTGATCAACATCAAACCTTACTAAGGAAACAACAGTCAAACGACAAGCAATGTTCTTTGATTTATTTTGTCTTCTTTTTCTTTCGCTTCTCGTTAACATTTCCGTTTTGAGATTTTTCAAGACAGCCATGGAGCTTAAAGACGAACAATAAGGAAGCTCAGTAAAAGATGAAGGCTTTAAGAAGCAAGTCTCTTGTTTCATTTCCCTGTCTGAGTTTTGGGAACTCTTTTAGCTTTTGTTATGTCCTCTACTTTCTCTCTCTCCCGCTGTGTGTGTGTGTGGGCGCGCGCCTGCTTGCTTTGCTGCTTCGCTTGTTATTTTAATAAGAATATTTGGTTCTTGGCGCTGTCTCTACAGCTCTAGAATGTTCTAGGTCTGGGATTTGTGCCAGTGAGTGATGTTACCTACATCGTCTAGAGTAGTCTGCGCTTGGATGCGTCATTGTCTCCCCTTTTCTGACAAAGAGTTAATGGCGACTTTGATCTGACCTGCGAGAGGAGATGATGGAGAATGGGATGGAGAGAAGCAAAGCGGAATACGGCGAGAGACAGAGAGAGAGAGAAAGACATGAGCGAACTGGGGAACAGACAATATATTGAGGAGATTACAGGAAGAGCACCGTGTACTCCCAACATAACTGATTTTTTTTTTTTTTTGAGGGACTCGAAGATGCTGTACTTGATCTCTCTCACACTCTCACATACACATGTGCTTCACTATTTTCTGACTCTGACACCACGCCTGTCAGTTATCGAATTAAAAGTCTGATTCAATTGATGTCCATGACGAGGAAATCATTTCCAGCAGTTCGCGAGAGAAACCATCCTGGACATCGCGATACCCATTCTGTCTTTGTTTATTTTTTACAGCTTTATTTACTTACATTCCATCAAAGATAGATAGCTAGGTACAAGAATGGTCGACCACGTTTATATTTGCACAGCGTCGTGTGCATTATGAGAGGGCAAACATCGTTAACCCAAATGAGAACAAAGGATATTTCAGTCTCGCGCCATATCAGGACGACTTAGCCGTAATGGCCGCGCGACGAGACCCGTCAAGAATGATCTTTTTATAGCAAGTCTCTCCTTTGAAAAACTCTCCTGGGTGTACTTAAAGTGACAGCAGACAGGCTGTATGTCCAGTGCAGTTGTGTGGCGGGTGTTCCTTAAGAGCCATACTACTCCCGGGTTTGTCAATACCCTGACTGTACGACCAGCGGTCAATACCATGGCGGTCTATTATTAGCTCAACGTCCTGCATTGTCTTCCCTTGCATCCCTGACCCTACATCCTCCTTGGGGCTGCGAAACTAGGGCAGAGGAACTTTTAGCACACTTTTATCGAGGTTCCAAACTGGCATCAAAGGTCAGTGCAGAAGGTAGGACTAAGCTAAAAGAAGAGTTTTCTCCCATTTTTTTCAGTTTCTCCCCCTTTATGTCAGCTGTGTTTATGTTTAGCTATGGAGTGTCGACCAACCTTCTTTTTTTTTTTTTTTTTATTGTTTTTTTTTTTTTTTTTTTTTTTTTTTTATAACATTTATTTCCCATTAGCACATTACATTACATGACAAAATCATACAAAATCATATTCCTTGAATTATAACGAGCATACATAACAATATCACAAACATTAAATAGTGCCAGACATTTTTGCCCCAACATTTTTGTGCAGGACTCTGATTTAAAGTAATTTCAATATACTATCTAGTATCTAACAATAAACTAGCTTTCTTTTAACATATATAAACATTTATTTATTTTTTTTTTATTATTATTATTCGCACATTATTTTTTTATTTATTTATGAATATATAAACATTTATTCTTCATTTACCTATTAATCATATGGCATATTCTATGTCTAAGCCATTCACTCCATTGCACTATACCATATATAACAATATAAAAGACATATAAGGTAGTGTATATCAACATGTATGAAAGTCTAGTCACTGCTTAAGTTTTGGTCAACAAGTTGCATATAAGGTAGCCAAAGTTGTACAACTTTTTCTTCTTTCATTTCCAGGCGTGCATTAAAAATTTCAATTTTATATCTATATTGCAGTATCTGAATGAATGGTTGCAACTGAGGTGTGGTTTTTTTGAATCTGCAAGAGTATATGTATAATTTAGCAAGTAGTAAGATTAAATCCAGTACATCATCTGTCTTAAAGTTATTACTGCATCCAAATAAAACCAGGTGTTCACATAATATCATCCTTGTCATAATCCCACATTTGTTTGACACATAATTTTGAAAGTTTTGCCAGAAATCTTGAACACATTTACATTTCCAAAAAATATGTTGAATGTTTTCTTTTTCACATCTACAATAGTTACAAAAGTCATCAATTTCGAGACCCATATTAAATAAAGCTATTTTTGTCCCCAATATTCTATGCAAGACTCTGATTTGGAGCCATTTTAATTTAATATCTTTAATCTTGGCTACTTTCCTGAAGATAATGTGCCAATCTACATTTCTATTTAGTCTTGTATCCCATTTGAGCAACAGTTAGGCACATGTGTATTAGTTACCATGTTATCATAGTACAGTCTTGCACCTTTCTGTACAGATTGAATTACACTAAGAGTTTTATTTGTATCATAGGCAAGCGGTGATGGATCAGTTGCATTCTCTCTGTCTTGATGCATATATTCCTTTATGGCATCTATGCAACCATTTAGAGAGATAAAATTAATGTTTACATCATATATCCTTTTAACATCTTGACATGATAGAAATTTCCTCTTTCATCCATCAAGTGTTTAATTAAATATATCCCTTTGTCTACCCAACTTCTATACAGAAATGGTTTATTCCCAATCTTAATTTTATTGTTACAAAAAAGGCTCTGATATAATCTCTTCAATATGTTTACACACAACACTTTCTCCAAATATCTCATACGCTTTTAAAACATCCGTCCAGAAACTATTTACAGTTACAAAAGAGCCAACTGCTGGGCCAAGTTTGTCTAGGTAATTTAACATTTTATGTGAGGACATAATAATCATTTTCCAGCTATGACTGGTTTTCTTTATGTTCCGCAACCATGTTAGTTTTAAGGCATTCATATAAGTTCTAACATCAGGTATGTCAATCCCCCATTATATACTTTCTTAATAGACACTTTTCTGCTAATTTTATCCTTTTTTCCACCCCACACAAACTGAAATATAGATTTTTGAATGTTGTTAACAATATGATCTGGGGGATTTGGCAGCAATAACCACAAGTGTACTAACTTTGACAAGATTAAGGACTTGAGTATTGCTACTCTTCCTAATGGAGTTAACTGTCTTTTCAGCCAAATCTTGTACAATGTTCTAATTTCGGCTAGCTTACTATCATAATTTAACTTTATACATGCTTTTAGATTATTAGTAAACCAAATACCAAGAATTTTGAACTCTCCTGGGTTCCACTGCATCTGTAAATGGGTAAATACTTAGCTGTTGAATTTGCTTTGCTTCCCAGCCATATTGCACTTGATTTTCAGTGTTCAGAACCAAACCAGATATTTTTTTCGAACAATTTTAATGTATTCATTGATTCTTCAAAAGACTGTCTATCACCTCTAAAGTCAATTCTGTGTCATCTGCATATTGTACAATTTTAGTTTCGCTATTTTGGATTTGTATACCTTTTATGTATGTATTCTTTCTAATCATAATAGCTAGAATTTCTACACATAAGATGAATATATAAGGCGAAATTGGGTCCCCTGACGGCATCCTCTTCTAACATAGAACCATTCAGACAATGTGCCATTAACTGACACACTAGACTTGATATTTGTGTAGAAAGTGCTTATCCACTTACAAAACTGTGAAATGAAACAAAAAACAAGCAAAACCTCCAGCATGAAGCTCCAGCTAATCCTATCGAACGCTTTTTCAAAATCAAGACATACCAACAAACCAGGTTCTTTATTTTATCCAAATGTTCAATCAAATCGTATATCAGCCTAACATTATCCCTAAGTATCTCCCACGGACAAAACCAGATTGGTCTTCATGAATTAGGGATGATAAAACTTTTTCATTCTGTTTGCAATGCATGTTGAGCCAATCTTATATACCACATTTAGTAAAGTAATTGGTCTCCAGTTTTTAATTTGGTCTCTAGGTTATCTACTTTGGGAATGCATATGATTACACCTTCTTTTTGTGTAGAGGATAATTCACCCTTACTAAAACCTTCATTTAGAGATCTAACAATGAAAGGTCCAAGTTGTTTCCAAAAGACCTTAAAAAATTCCACAGTGAATCCATCACTCCCTGGGCTTTTCCCATTACCCATATTTTTAACTGCCTGGCTCGCTTCTTCTAAAGTGATATTTCCATCCAACAAATTGAGTTCAAGTTGTGTAAGTTTTGGTATATCTTCTTGGATATTAGTAAAGCTAAAGTCCTGAACAGCTCTCTCTGCGTACAGGTTGGAAAAGAATTCTCGCACTTCTGCTCTATTTCTTCAGTTTTTCTAATACTTTCCCCATTTTGCTTCTGTAATTTCCGAATTTGCTTACTTACATAATTACGTTTTTCCAGTGAACAGAAATAATTACTTACTTTCTCTCCATCTGCTATCCACTTTGCCCTGGAGCGAATCAGTACACCCTCCATTCTTTTTTCTCTTAAACTAATGAGTTCACTTTTATTCTTTTCAAGTTCAAGGGCTTCTTCTTCTTTTAACTTATCTTTAATTTCTAACCGTGTAATTTCTTTTTCTAATATTTTTTCTTTATCATTATTTCTTTTCTTTTTCTTGCTAGAGTAGGTCATTGTTTTCATTCTAATTTTCATTAGCATAGTATCTAGAAATGTTTGATCAGACACTACAAACTGTATTTCCATTGGGTGAATATTTGCTAAATTCTCCCTGTCATATGGGAACACTGAGTACTCTTCTGTCACTTCTTTAATGACAGTGTTTATTTGGGTTAGATAGTCTTTGTCCTTCAGATGTGAAGAGTTTAGCTTCCATAGATTAAATCTCCTTTCCTCTTGTTCTGTAGCTAATGACAAAGTAATCAGTGAATGGTCCGTACGGTAGCCCGGAGTAATATTTGCATCCATGACCAAATTTGAGAGCGAATCTGACATAAGGAAAAAATCTAATCTACTCTGTTGGAATGGTCTTTTCCTACGCCAAGTATATCTTAGTGCTTCTGGGTTTAGTTCACGCCATATGTCTACTAGATCCATGTTTGTCATCATCTTATCAACTTGTTCTTGCCCTTTAATATTATTTTTATGTTTGTAATTATGACAGTCAAGTTGAAAGTTCAAAACAATGTTCCAATCTCCTCCAATAACAATATTTTCTACTCCTATCTGTTTAACATATTCTTCTAACTGAGAGTAGAATTTTGGGTCGTCTTATTTTGGCCCATAAACACTACCAATTAAAAACTCTTTCTCTAATGTTTTTATCACTGCCATCACATAATTTCCTCCATTATCTTTATAGACTTTTTTAATTGAAAATTCAAAGTTATTATTAAATAGAATTGCTACCCCCTGGAGGAAGAAGTAAATGATGCGAATATGCAGGAGTGACCCCATTCTGCGGTAATCATTTTTTCCTGTTTATGTTCGAAATGTGTGTCCTGTAACAGGTAGATTGAATAAGACTTATTCCGTAAATAATGAAACACATCTCTCCTTTTTCGCATGTCCCCTAGTCCCTGACAATTCATTGATGCAAAAGTGAGTTGTAAGTCTGTACTCATATTGGAGTGAATAGAAAGGTACAGTTAGCAGCAGCTAAAACTAATAGGTACTTAAACCAATATAAGCTCCCTTTTTGTACTTTTTGTTCTGCCTCTACTAACTGTTTCTGCAAACCTGCTCTAAAATTCATATTATGATTAGAAGGTGTAAAATAATACAGTATACAGCAGTGGCTAAATATATTTACCAAAAGTGACAGCATATAATGCAACAAGGATGAAATATGAATATTAGTGAGTAAACTTATAATAAAAAAGCATACCCATAAAGACATATGTGGGGCAAGCCCAGGCACGACAAAAAACCAGCTTGACAAGAACTCAGACAAAAAGCATAAAAAACATAGCAAAAAATATGAACAAAAAATAAACAAACAAGCACAATAAACAGACAGTTCCTTATTATTGGGTTGGCATATCTTATCATAGTCACCGTTAATTGCCATAGGCGGTGATCATGTTTGCTGGCACTGGTGGTGGAAATTTCTAAATATTGGAAGAATCTAATACAAATAGCTTCAGGTTCTGATAACTTTGAACATGCGTTTTTACAAATCATGTCTACAACATTGGTTGGACAAATTTTAACAATTAATCGTTATATGTGTCTGGGTGTGTGCATACCTTCCCCAGTAGAATATTTCACAAGGAATAGCCACATTTTAACCATATATCATTGGAAGCAAGGAAAGGGAATCAGAGGAAATCTGAAGGCGTGTCTCAAATAAGGGTGTGCACATTAATGTTCATGCACTTACCAGTAAGCTGGTGTTGAGAAATAGAATTGTTTTTTGCACAAGTAATATCCTTTATATACACACTTGCTCATCCACTGCACACCTCAGTCACTTCATTCACGGTTTGTTGATCTGGTTGGGGTGAACCGGCTTCCGCGGCTGATGTAGGTGTAGTTGGGTAGAATGGCTGGATCTTGAGAGCTGAGAGGGAGGTGTTGACAGTCCCCGCTGAGCTTTTTCTTTATCGACCAACCTTCTACCCACCCTTTTTACCCGGACCCACTCAGCATCGAGTCCATTATAAATCAGAAATAATAAATTTTCACAAACCATCACTTCAAAAAGTACAGATGGTTATACAAGAGAGAAGAACTCTGTTCCCAGGTCGGCTGAAAAAAAAAAAAAAGATAAAACTGGTTGAAGGGTCGTCCATGTCTCGTCTGCTCCCTCACAAAGCACGTTATGTGCAAGGTCTAACTTTAGAGTTAAATAACATAGTTGAAATGTTTCTTTCTTTCTCCAGTAGCTCCTCAGTGTAGACGGACATCCTCTGTGGACAAGGGCAATAAGACAACAAAAGATTCCAGTGTTTACTCGCTGTTCTCGAACATTACCAGAAACAGAAAGCCGCTCATTGCGTGGGCCATGAAACACAATAACGAAAGCTTTACAAACTCAGACACAGGCCATGTTTTACGACAGGAAAGCAAGAAACAACATTTAAAGCTGTCGTTCATTTTGGAAAGAATATTGTATCGAGACAGCTTTAGTGGCAAGGAGTTCATCTGATGATCAAGAAACGCCTGAGGTGGGTGGAGCGTTTGGCTGGTCATGGTAATGGAGACAGGTCTGCGGGGGTGGGCAGTTCCACCATCGTGATATTTGAGACACCTCACCACAGGTGGGAGTCGAGGTGGTCACAATAATCGAGATACGGTTGGGAGGCTTGATACCCGATACATGTCTCCCACCCTGATCGGATCATGTGATGTGAGATATGGAGGCAGGTCTGGGGAGTTGATATAATCGGTATATTCCAGAAACACGTTTCAACTTTTCGTGGTCGTTACTGTCGTTCTGAATGTCTGGGGAAAATCCTTCATTTAATTCATGTCTGACGAGGCCCTCCCCAAGCTGCCTGCACTACTTTGTCATCCACAGTTTGTTTAATAGCCTGTCACGTGATATCTCTCCAGCACGTGCGCTGCTGTCTCTGTTTCTTGCTACACTGCTACGGGCTCGGATACATTCGTATGTGCACTGAGCACGAGCTGAGATGTAGGAATACAACCAGGCAGGGGAGATCACTCACTACGGGAGGGCATGAAAAATTGGAGTTGCGCCCTTGTGAAACATAGTCGAACGTTTCTTCTAGTTCTGCAATGTGTCGTCTGTGTGTGTCTGTGTGTCTGTATGTATGTGTGTGTCTGTATGTGTGTGTGTGTGTGATAAGCATCGGGTCTGTTTATCAAAGTCGTTATCTCCTGCATGATAACAAGTAATGTTTCATCATTGATAAAGTCAGTTCCAGAGCAAAGACAACAGAAGTGTGAGGTATAAATACTACACCTCTGAGAAGCCAGGTTTCTCCAGCTCTTGACTTTTGTGTGCAGGAGATCGTGATTACTGTTCACTAATGATTGGATTTTCCACCTACAAGGATTCTTCCGTTCGTTGTCAGGCTTCCTTCCCTTCTGCGTTAGCTGCTTAACCTTTTCTGTTACACAAGTTGTTTTTCTCTCTCTCCCACCCCCGCTGTTTCCATATATATATATATCATTAATAATTTAGTAGTAGTTATAACTGTAGTAGTTATAACTTGGATGAAGTTAATATTGTTGTATTTCCGAATTTTTCGGAATTTTTATCTTCTCATTATAAATGGTTGTATGACGATCAGGTCCTAACTGTTGATATAATATGTAGTTATACATATCTGTAACCAAACAAAGTGACATAAGTCTCTTCTGTGTGTTTTCGTTTGTTTAGTTATGGTTCTGGACATGTTTGGCAGAACCAAGTGGTTAGAAACCTGAACCTTTTTATTTCTGCTTTTAGAAAGAGGGTTCATGGTTGTTATCAACAAGATTGACGATCAGAAATGATGTCCAGAGAACGTTGTGAACTCTGTCGACCTGTCATTTGCAGGCAGTGTACTGTTACATCGTCTGCTAAGTGCTGGTGTTGGAGGCCGCCTGACTAGATTAGGTGTCCCACCCATTAAATCACATGTCTAAGACATGTAATCAGCCCCGTTGCTATGGATCGTAACTGCCCATTCTGTCGGGATATCGAAGTCACAATTGCATTTTATTTTTGTTTGTCCGGGAGGAGATTCATACCCAGTAAGTTTCGGAGATGATCATGTAGTTCCAAGCGAGCATTGTCATTTAATACTACAAAAGCTAAAATCCTTTTCACCTATTGCTATTTGAGGCTTTTTTAAGGATGCTCTTGAATGAGTATGTTGTTTACTGGTTTTTAAGAGAGTGTTAATAAAATTGTTGTCAGACTGTATATTTATTTACTGATATTTCTATGTTGTTCGTGACTTAAGAGCTTATCTGTTTATGTATCTGTGAAGCCACTTACTACTTGAAATCAGCCGGCGTGTGTTTGTTGTAAGGCTTCCTGCCTGCACTAGATGCTTCAACTTTTCTGTTATACAAGTTGTTTTCTCTTTTTTTTTTGTTTCTCTCCCCTTCCAGGGGACACGCTCCTCACTTCTACAACATACAGTCATACACAAAGTAAATACAGACACACGCACAGGGTCAGGAGAGGGTCACAGTGAAGTGGTCGTTTTGAAAAAAATCTTATTAAGTTTAGAATAGGAAGTTTCTAAGATAATCAGACTGTCGAAGGCTGACGGGTAATCCGTTCCAAGTAAATGGCTTGGTAGAGACATACCTGTGTCTATATGTCTTTGTCTTGGCTGGTAGGACTCGCAGAAGCCTGGTGTCGGAAGATGAGAGAAGAAGTCGTGTGGGTGTATAGACGGGAGTTCAGAGAGGTATCGAGGACCAGTGCCACAAACGACGGAGTAAATGAAAGTAGAAAGTTTGCTGCTTAGTCCACGACTGCCAATCAGTGTAGAGAGCGAATAATGGGTGATATATGCTTACATAATATAGATGGTCTGCAGATGAGGTGAGCTGGTACTTACTTGTCCAAAGAAATTTCTGTTATCCTTCTCTCCCCAGTCTCTATCTATGTATTTACAAGTTCAATCTTATCGTTGTTCAGTTGTAGTCTGTTTTAGAGCATCCAGGACTTTACATCATCTATGCATTCATGTGTAACCCTGTCATTAGTGAAGAGAGTTCAGTGAGTGGAGCTGACTGATAAAATTGTGAATCATCTTAATTGACATGTGACATGGCATGGCTTGATATAACAGAGGGGAGGTATATAACCCAAAAAGTATTAAACCCAAAACACATCCCTGCGGGACACCTTATCTCAGGACAGAAGCATCTGAGTAAACACCATTCACACACACAGTCTGGGTTCGGTCCATGAGATAGGATCGAAACCAGGACAGAGCAACATGATGAAAATCAAAAGTGATGAAGTCTGTGTAGATGAAGATGGAACAACAACAGAGTCGAGCTTCTGAAAGTATCAACACAATCTTATTGGAGAAGAAATCAGGATACTGATCCACATCCTACCAACCCTTAAGAAAAGAGAATTATAATAATAGACTAGCACTAAAAGATATTGATAACAAGTAGGTGTAAAGACACCAAGTGACACAAGACACCAAGCTCGACCAATGGCATGTCTTGTTCCTTCCTCATCCACATTTCTCTCTGTTCTGTGGACACGACAGAGCAAAAAATAAACTAAAAGGAACGCACTGAACCTCTCCATTATTCGTTTCTGTTGTTGTAATCTTTTTTAAATATTTTTTTCTGTTACATGCGGCCATAATGGCGGAGAAGGATTCAAAATACCTCTGTTATCTTTGGGATCGTGGGTGTTGCCAGCCCCGCCGGACAAATCCCAGCATCATTAGCTGGTGTCCCTGCGGCTAGCGACTACAGTTTCATAGCCGGCTAATCGACTAGCTTATGTCATTCCTCACGACGGTTTTGATCTCATTGCACATGAATGTTTTTATTTCTTGGGCAATAACTCTTTATCTTGGCAACTCTCTTTGTAACGGCTACTTCCGAAAGAAGATCCTTCACCGTTTGAAGTTTTCTGGAAGGACGTGACACACAAGTGGGCTTAGAAATGCAATGATAGCCAGCACTGCCAGAGTGGGTTGATGTTTACCCACACCTGCCCCTCAGAACCACCAAATGAACCCAGCCCGTCTCAAGTTTTTAACAAAATCAAATACACTAGCAGCTGAAAATTGATCACCAATAACCTTTATGATAAAATGCGTGGGAAATGGATGAAGCTTCTATTTTGTTCTGTTTGTCTGGAAAACACTTCTTATGCTATATAAACATTCATCCTGTGTGACCACCGGTGTCCAAACCATTAATTTTAATGGCTTCGTATAAATCTTTGGGTAGGAGCCTTGATTTCCAGAAGCTCATTCGTCAAAATTTATAAGCTCATTGAATTACAGAGAAAGGGATGTTGCTGGAAAACTGCAGGAAAATATTTTTAAATGATCAGTATACGGCAATAAAGTTATGATTTGTACCTTAACTTAATACTTAATGATTTTTCTTAGAATAATATGGATAACTAACAATTTGCTGATGATAGTCACCTATTCGACAAGATATTCCCATGTTTTTAGAAAGCAGAGCTACACGTGTTTCTAGAGCTAACGAGGCTGGTGGCCAGAATATTTCACTTATTAGTACCCCGGGTGTGTATAATGCAAGGACTGTACCCACATCTTGTCCACTAAAGTGGATTACATTGGCATTACAGAAGGCACTAGGACGACCAAGTCTGACTCTACAGGACGCAAAGCACACTAGGAAATTACAAAAACACTGCTGGATACAATCCCTTTTTAATTAAATCGACAAATACGTTGATTCTTTAAAAGAAAAATAATTAAGTGCTTAAGTGAACCGCATTTCCGCAAGAACTCTTGTTTGAATAAGGCACGTGCATGTTCAAGAATAACCCTCGTAGGCCTTAAGTAGAAAAAAAGTTGTTGACGACTGGTGTAACCGCCAGCAGCGATGCAGGTTCTGTGCATTGTCAATCACGATGCTCGTTAACCCATTTGTTTTTAGGCCTGAAAAGTGGCTCAATCTGTTATCGACTGGAACTCTCACACCTTGGGTTTTCCTCACATCCATCAGTCATCGAACCTTTGTACCAGACAAACAAACAGTTGACAATGTTGCATGCATTCTGTGGAGATGGAGGAAGGACGGAGCGATGAGGAGACCAACAGACAGGCTGGGAAGGCATGAATGTTGTCCTGTTTACAGGAGAGATCGCCGGGAATTCTGTCTTGTCCTAAGGCTTCCTTTCTTTTCAAAACAGCGAACATGATGTTGCCAACAAAATAATCTCCAAATATAGAAAACGTAATTGAATTTTTACCTTTGGAAGGTCGGCACCGGTACAAGTTCAATGATCTGGTGGATCTTTCACCATTCTGTCGCTTTTCCAGGAGTCAGGACTGCTCATCAGCTGAAGTGCTTCTTGGTTTTCAATTATTTTTGAAAAAAAAATGTGTATTTGTTTTTATTGAAATTCAAGACAAACACGGTTCTCTCTCGCTCTCTCATTTCTCGTTCCCGCCCCCTTCTCCTATTTTTGTTTTCGCACAGTTAAGAGGCTTACGTGCATTAACATGTTGTCAACACGATTGTTGCTTAAAACGAAACATCTTACCGCCGAGTTAGTTTACCAATGAAGTCGGAAGATCGTAAAGAAAGGCCTATAGGGATTTGATCGATCCCAGAATACGTCACAGCTGATCGAATTCCTGACGGTTAAGAGGCGAGGGGTGGATGAGGGGTGAGGGTGAGTGGAGGCCAGTCGATGAAATCAACGTCAGAAGAGGCAAGCCTGGCTGTACACTTGTCCCATGGAGTCTGAAGTCCTGTTCACCCCCGTCGCCATGTTAACGAGCGGCTTCTGTCACATTTCTGTCACACTTCGCTGATTCTTACTTTTCCCGCCATCGAAAAATCATCCAAGAGGCAAGTCCATGAAAAGATCCTGGTACAATCGGGAAGCTTTGAGGCTGTTCAGCTTCATCCTCCAGTCCTTAAAAACCAGCTGCAAAAGCTTTTCATCTTCTTGGACGTGTCGATCTTTGGTGTGGCCACAGAATTCTTTACTCTTTGCAGTCGTTGGTGGGGGACTGGGGTACCTGCGGGTTTGTTTGTTTGTTTGTTTGTTTGTTTATTGGTTGTTTGGTTGGTTGTTTGTTAGAGTGTTTCTTGAAAT
Source organism: Pomacea canaliculata (assembly GCF_003073045.1). Lineage (NCBI taxonomy): Eukaryota > Metazoa > Mollusca > Gastropoda > Architaenioglossa > Ampullariidae > Pomacea > Pomacea canaliculata. The sequence goes on from NC_037597.1 coordinate 4,323,359, forward strand.
GAAGTCACACGCTCGTCCTCTTATCACTCTGTTTGTTCCACGATCGGCGTATGTTCTTGTGTCTCCTATACATAATACGAATACATATACGTACATATTTGTTAGGTCCATATGTACATTTCCTTATCTTGAACTATACCAAAGAATCTCTGCTTCTTACCATTGATCATGGCATTACATTATAATAAAGAGTTTTTTTGCATATTTCATCATACCTAGCAAAATTCATATATTTCTAAGACGTTATTTATTTATTCATTTATTTATTCATGTTCGCCTGAGTATGTTTTTATTGATATTGTCTATGTACTGTCGTTTTTTTGAGGCAGGGGCTAGTTCAGTTTAGTACTTGGGTCTGAACACAGAAGACACTAATATTGCTTATTCGTAACGCTGGATTATTTATTTATTTATTGCTCCCTGCTGAGACAAGAAGTCTGTTCCCCTGAAATGATTTTATCCGTTAGAATAGAACCTCTTTATCTTCAGATAGGATCAGAGAAAGGCGGAAATTAAAACTTGCTTGTTAACCTTTTACAGCTTATTTTCTCTGCTTTATACTGTATCTCATCAGTAATTTTCCAATATTCCATATAACAAGCTAGAATCTGTGTCTTTTACCTTTTTATCTTTTATGCTTGGAAGGTTTCCTCCCATGCTGTTTTCCAGAGTTTTAACAGTCTGAAAAAATATATTTAGCTGTGGAGTTACACAAGCACTATAAAAGATTTTTCAAAATTGTTTAGCAGTCTGTTTTTCTTTTGTTTTATCTTTTGCAGAATAATTGTTTTTCGGGATAAATATATAAATAAAGGTATTCAGTTTTTGTGTGCAATAAGTTTCGAACTCGTCTTGAAGTGGAGGCACTTCCCCCTCCCAAACCCAAGAACAACAAAAACAACAATTGCAAAAGTGTGCAATAAGTTCATTAAGCTTCCTGAAAAGTGTTCGCAAAATCAAAACCTATTATCGGAACAAGTTTTTGTTTTAATCAGTTCCTTCTCTGGCGCTCCGCTTAGAAACCCGTTTGTTCAAAACAATTTTTCTGAGTTCCTGTGATCACAAGCGTCCGTCCATGGATACAGAGGTCGTGCAATGTATTCTTGAAGCAAATATTCGCGTGTTTGTGCGTTACACATGCAGCTGTTGGTCCGAGTAGTTCAATGGCCTTTTTCGATCAGATCAATGCCATATTTGTGGTTTGGTTTCTACTGTTGACTAAGGTTGAATGTTTAGCTGGTTCAGTGTAAATCAGAGACATCAGAAACTTTGACCAAACAAAAATAAAAATGTTGATGGACGCTCTCCAGACAGCTGCACAGGACCTACTGCTCGATGCGATCTTAAGTTTGAAGGAGGTGAGCAGTCGTCAACACCTCTTCCTTTTCCAACGAGCAGTGAGAATAAAAAAAAAAAAGAAAAAAGAAAGGACAAAGATCCGCAATTTTTTTTTTAAAGATGGTGAGATCGATGAAGGCGTTAAGATGTCACCTTCATTCTCGTAACAGCTGGCGTTACCGCCGTGCAGTAAATATAGCACAGACCTCAGTTTAAAACAACAACAACAACCCTGCAACATCAGACTGACAGTTATACCTGTTTGCCACGCCCGTGCTTCTCGACAACACGAAGCAACTCAGTTCTTATGCAGCTCATTATCTGTTTACCAGTTATCTCCCCTTAGTTGCAGTTTTCCGACAAAGTTATGGCGACACCGACCCATCTGTTATCTTGATGATCTCGCTAAAAGCGCAACATGTCTCAGCGCGTGCATTAACGTGCTTTATTGTCAAAATTTAAATACTTTATCTGAGGAAACCTTTCCGTTCATAACACTGATTTTCGTTGTTCAAGCGAATCGTGACAGGAAGAACATTCAATCGATGCTTGGAAGATGTTGAGGAAGGTTTACTGCCCCTTTCGTAATGTTATTAAGCAGGGGTCAGGAAGACATGTTGACACTGACGTGTTTTGCTAGGATTATATTAGTGAAATTTGAGGCTTCTCTGTCCAGCGCCGTGTGCAAAGTTGCATTTTATCATTTCACGGACAAAAGAGCTCCGCCGCCTTCGATGGCTGCAAGAACGTGACGGATTCTTCGAAGTCTCTTCTTGTTAGCCCTCGTGAAACGAGCGGATCTCTTATCTCCAAGTCTGCAAAGAAATCTTCAATCTTCTTCACTTCTGCCTCCACATTTCTCTCTCTCTCTCTCGCGTTTTTATTCACCTCCCCTCGTCTCTGACTCCCCGTTCTTTCCGGCTTCCTGCTTGCGACAACACATCGGAGATTTCATAGACGACGGGGAAGACGCCAGAGGATCAGACCTGAAATCGATGGAGGACAGTAATCGTGATTCCTCATTAACGAGAAAGCGTGTCCTTGGAGAACAAGCGCAGGTTTGTTGAGATACACTTGCTCGTTAACCAAGCAACTCCCAACTGCCGCAGAAGGTTCGTACGTGTCTGTGTTCTTTCACTACTGGACCATTTTCTGTGGATTCCTTCCATAAAGAAACCTTTAATCAGGTGGCAAATGGCTTACAAAATGTCATCAGGCAGAGGATCAACTCAGCAAATTCCTGGTATCCAGCGGGTCAGCCCCATGTAGTGGGTAATCCCTCAATCACAAATGGGAGAATTTTAGGAGAACAAAGGCATGCAATGAGCCTCAGAAATGAAGAAGAAACAATGCTTGCAACACGCAGGAAGCTTCAACTGCTGACACTGGGTGTTTAAACAATTGATATTTTTACCAGCCCTCGGTCCTACAGGGACATGGCGTGCAGATGGAGCCGGAAGTTGCATCGGACATTAGCCATAATGAAAGACACAGCAGAGAACAGACTTGAAAAGTCAAAAAATAAGAAAAATTTAACTGGTTCTATTGTTTTTCTTGATGAACAATATAGTTGAGTCTTTCTTTGGGGGGGATAGAAGCTAGAACATTGATTTTGTAATCACAATTTTGAACTCGAAATCATGGGATTGTGCAAGTCACGAAAGTGAATTCAGAAGAAAGTGGAAAGTTTTCCCATGGTGTACAGGAAGCGCAGGCGCGACGGACTTTTCTCACAAACTGAATCAGGCACGAACTTGCTGGACAATGGCGATTGGCTGCGTTAAGGACAAACGGTTGGTTATATCTGGCAAAATTGTTATATATCGGCATGTCTAACTTTGCCAGACTAAGTCAAACCCTCGGCAGTGTTTGTTAAAGGCCCTTCTTAAGGGATATAGGAGAATCGTTTGACCAGGCGTTTGGAAAACTTGTTAAATAACACTCATGCAAAAACTCAGCCAAACTCCATCACTAGCCTTAAGAACGAACCGAAGGTCCCACGAGTTGAACTAGGCAAAACTTGATGCACTGACTTAACGGAAAATAATAGGCTGTCTGACTACAGTGAATACAGTAACATTACCCAAAGCAGTGCTCGGACTTTGAAAAGATTGAGTGATTTTTGTGAAACTTGGTTTAGAAACCGTTGACCATGTTCCCTGTCTGGACACAGCGGCCTCATCACAGACCTTGTCGCGGGCTCCACGATGCCATCGAGATGGTACAAAGCGAATTTGTCAAAAAAAAGGGTAAACATTTGTTTGCAACATGAAATCAGCTTTTATATAGGCTGCGTGAGTATCTGACATCTCGGGACATCTCGGGATTGAGACGAGATGCCTTGAGATCGCTGATCAATGGTCTGTTTGTGCTGGTCATTTCCGAGATGGCGCTATAAACCAGAAATGTTGCCAAATGGTTTTTTAAAATGTTTCTCTCGAGGGCAGTTTCCTTTTATTTGTCAGCTGATTACGGCAGCTGGACTTTCTTTATACCACATCTCTCATTTTTTAGTGTTTATTTTTAATTTAATTATCTGTAGTTCACAATAATGTGCCAAATGTTATAAATTTCGCTGCTCAACACTATTTTTTTTAAACACGGCCAATGTTTAACACAACATCCCACGGTTAACTATTTTCTTACTTTCTTTCCTACTCTTCACCATTCCCATCTATGCTTGTTTCTTTTGTTATGTATGTTTCGTGCATGTGAACACAATAGAACACAAACACCTTCTCACTCTCTTCTTTTACAGTTTGAATTCGTATTGGGGAATGCTGCGCACGTGTCAGAGGCAAAGTAATTACCTCCACAGTACTTGCCAGGCGTGTGTGAGGACACTTCTTCCCCGCCATAACCTTATCTTGTGAAAGAAGGAATGGAGGAAGGCAGGGTACAGTTTCTCAGACCGTGTAGAGTCTCTTCACATGTCTAGCCGGATTTCCCAGAGCACCCTAAGAATTAAATTTGTTACCGGTCAGAATTGTATTTGCCTCTTCAAGAGCTTCAAGTAAAAAAAAAAAAGGAGCAATGTGTTTGTGTGTGTATGTAGATATATAGCGGCAGCCATCTTAGGGGAAAGTGCTAGAGTGACCGACTTTGTGTGCAATACACCCAAGGCTGCTGCGCTTAGTATCAAACACAAATCATGTTAGATATTTCAGTAATATGTGTGTGTGCTTTGACTACGACTCTGCTTTGAGAGTTACTGTGAGAATTCCATGGGGTGGGAGCTGTGTTCTTGGAGCCATGCGATTGTGGCTACCGCAGGGCACTGACACAAATATTTCATGATGGACTCTTTTTTCTGACTCAACTCTTCGAGTGAGGCTGAGGAAAGAAAAACTATTTTTTCTCCAACAAAATTCGCATAAATGCCTTTCTTTGCTTTTCTTTTTTTATCATTGAAACTATTTTAAATGAAACGAATCCCTCCGTTAGCCGGTCAAAAGTGTGGATATCGGACTGGTTTGTTTGTTATTGGGATTTTTCCATTTTAGTTTGTTATTTGGTGTGTGTGTGGATTTTTTTTTTTAATTTCCTTCATTTTAATTCTCTTTTCATTTGCTGTCTCTCCTCTCTATCTCTTACTTGCCAAGTCCTCAGTGAAGGACGGGCTGGAGGAGGCTGGCTGAGTAGGCGAGCATTCCCGTCCGGGCTTCTCGCGGTTATTTGCATATTTTCTGTTCATCCGTGGCAGCCAATCCAGTGAATTATGGAAATAAACGAAATTGATAGGAATGATATAATGAACAAAAATTGCGCAGAGGTTTTTTTCTTGGCGCCTGCTTGTCACTGAGGAGTAGAGGACTTGGTATTGGCTAGATAAAGCTCGCTGTTGTGGAGGTAATACATGCAGGGCTTTGTGGGTAGTACAGAAACACAAAATGAGATTTTACAGTTCATAAGTCAAGTGAATTAGGTGCTGTAGTGCTCGTATTCATGGACATCATGGTTGTAACCGTGGAGAGGGAGGTTGTGTGGTGTAAGTGGGAAACTTTCTCCCATACGCTCTACTACAAGCAGAAGGAGGAACCGTCTGATGTCTTGTCCTGTAGTGAACAGACTGAACAGTGCCGCGGATGTATAATTCTATATGCAGTCCCTTTCATCTTTTTCTTTTCTCGATATTTTCCCGGAGTTTTTCATAGCAGTACTGCATTAATACTTCGACTGATCGCTTCTAAAGTCTCCTCCATATTGGAGGCTGAACATTTTCACTTCCCCTGATGTGTCGGACGATGACTTTTCTCGAAGAATCAGAACACTTTCATTATAAAAAGTCATGCATGTTAGTCTGCATACTGATCCCATGTTTGAATAATCCTCTATCCTGCTTCAGTTTCTGTCTTGTCAACTCTGGTTACTTTCCAAGTAAAGATTAGCATCTTCCGCTGAGATCGTTTCGTCAGATATTATCTGCCCTTGGGTCATGCCCTCGATATGACACACCGTGCATACATTACGATGTGACAGATAATTCTGATGAAAACAAACCAGCTGAGCGAGGGATTGTGTAGTGGTTTGCTGCACTGACTTCGTGTGTCATGGTCTTGTTGTCATGTTGGTCATGTGTAACATTGTCAGCACCAGAGGTCACTGCACTGACCTCACCCTCCCAGTCAGTCCAACCCGCACTCAGCACTCCCTATACTCCCTACAGGACGCCGCTCAGTGTCTCCACCAAGTCTTGTGTTTGTTTGCAGTTCTCCACATTAAGCCCTCGTGACAACTTGTGTGTGGAGGCATGATGTCAGCACCAAAGGTCAGAATTCTTTGTGCCTGCACAATCTGTCCACAAATCTTCACAGAATCTGTGAAAATCCAATTGTATCTAGCCTGTGTGTGTGTGTGTGTGCGCGCGCTCGTGCATATATAAGCTCCCTTCTCCTAAACTATCATTTTGAAAAATGTCGGTGAGACATCATGTCGTCTATCAAAAACAGCATCGTGTTAGAATTGAAACCTCCATCATATCAACACACAGAGAACATTTTGGGAGAACATGCCGGCCTCCACATTATTAGAAGAAATTGGTTTTTTCTGGAGAGATTATAAGGAATTGAAATGACATAATGTTAAAGGAATAAGGGAAATAAATCTTTATAAATGAAGACAGGCAAAGATGCGATAATACCACGAATGAAGAAACGGAAGGGAACAGTGAGAAGGAGGTAGAGTAAGGCTGTATTTTGCCATAAAGTTAGATGGTATCATCTATATATTGATTCTGGAGGCTTTAGGGCAGTCTACATACAATCTTTAGTAATAAAGAATATTGATACACCATGTTATGATAAAAATAAAAACGTTCAGAATGAAAGTAAGATGGTATTATCTTGAAACTGAAAATGATCCAGACCCGGAGAATTAGGTGCGTTTCTTTTAAGTTTATGACCATCGGCATTTTCTTGAAGACCTATCTTTTATTTTCTGTACATTATCTAGCATTGTTTAAGCAGTTTTTGTTCAATTATCAACCCAAATTGGCGACTGTTATTAAAGAAATTTGATTGAAGACTAAAGTCCTGTAAGTTTTAAAGCAATTACATACTTTGAGACTCTGGTACTGGCCGCATTTTCCTGTGTTTTGTGTTATTTAATTTTCGATTTTGTTGTTCACTGAATCCTCGATTTGTGAAACCACTGGATAATCTATACAGAGGAGGTCCTTTGTGTTTTACTTACCTGAGCACCTAATGTGCCGGTATAGATTTTTAGTTGCAAAAGAGTAGTTTGGACTTTCATAGACAAGATAATCAGTGGTGTAATCAAGTGAATACTAGAAAGATTGAAATTGTCATTGACAATCGCCGGTATGATAAACAAAATCGAACTTTGCGATGGAGAAAAATGTCTATCTACAAGGAACACAAAGAAACGATCAGCCATTGACTATCTTACACTGTGTAGAGAAATTATAACATTCAGTGATCATGTCCAAACTATTCTTAATATTGAATTTCGATGTTATTGAGAGAGAAATGGATCAACAATACTGTTGTATTTTGGATGAAGTTTACAAGCCCTAGTCTGGCATCAGAACCTTTGCTGGTAATATCTTTCACAGTCCAGAAAACTCCTGCTTCTTCCTTACTTTCCACTTCTTCCACTCAGCACCTTTCTCATATTGGGTGCTGTTACTTCTTTGCAAATCCCCAGTATTCACATGACATAAGGGATGTACCCGGGAGGATTAATTAACTATAAGCCATGAACGGATTTCTCTACCTCTCTCACAGGTAACATAAGTATAGACATATACATATTCTTTTGTAACAAAGTATTTTGAATCATTTAAAGCCACATTGAAAAATGTTACAGAACATCAGAGATGCTTCTGTACACATACGACCTCATTGCTAAATAGAACAATTAAGAGGATACAAAAAAAATTGAAAAATAACAAAGTCCTTACAATGCACACTAAAGAAGGTTAAGATTATTCAAATCACATCAGTACAACGCCAGACGACTTTCCTCCCTTTAGATTGCTTATCGCTCTTTCCACCTCTTCCCATAGCCTGGTAGGCTGCATGTTCGCTGGTTTTAGTCTTGTTGTTCTGAGGGTTGTTGTGGTCTGTCTTCGTCCTGCAGCTGTACAGGTCTCTGCAATATTTAGTCCATTTCTTGAGTACAGCAGTGGGAACACGGACATTGGGGTTTGTTTTCGATGAACTAGGTCTTATGTTTATAATTTTGGTGATGGTCCTAAGTAGTTGGTGAAGTCTTTTTGTTGTCATCTCATGCCTTTCACTCGTCTATGGTCCAACGCTGATTTATCGTACTCGTCTTCATCTGTTTCCTGATGGCACGGTTCACTTCTGTGTACTCCAAAGATGCTTTTCTCACCTTAAGACCCTCCTTTGGTCTAGGATGCTGTTCGTGGCTCAGGGTTGTTTTTCTTCCTTTTTCGACCTAGCACTCCCTGAACTATTGACAATAGCCCCTCTTTAATGTTTCCAGAGATAGAGTCTACATCACAGTACCACCAGATTCTGGGCGGCGAATTTACCCTGACTCCTGTCACATCCGGGTCTTGCAGCTTCTCGCAAATGGAATTCGATGTGGAGGGATTCGATGTGTTTGAGCGCTTCATCCTCAATTTTGACTTCAGTCTCGTTAAGGCAAGTTCATGGTCGCTGCCCTGGGTGTGTCCTGGTCTTGGCCTTGTTGATGCGGGATTTGAAGCTTCTAGGCAGCAGGGCGTCGATCTGATTATTGACCAATCCATCTGACGAGTGCCAAATTTCCTCATCGATTTCTTGTGGGGATTTAGGTTATTGGTTCAGGTGAGTCGATGGCTTTGCACAAACTCTAGGAGTCGGAGGTCCTTGTCTTTGGTTTCCCCAAGTTCAAATTTGCCAACCGTTTCTACTTATTTCTGGTACGCGTCTGGCCTGAGTGTCACTGAATACAGCAAGGATGTCCCTTTCATGACCTAGTGTCGCCGTTGTCCTCGTTCGAAAGCAGGCCAATATACTTGGACAATGGTGGCATTGTGAGGCAGAGATCCTAAGGAGATCATCCTGTCGGATATGGGCATACAGAAGTTGACCGCTCCGACCACATCCCTAGGTAACAGGAATCTCGTGCGTCCTCCCCACTACACCAGAGTCATTGGCCTTTCTCGGCTGCTGTCTCCCTCCAGCCTTACAATCTGACCTTTGCTCCTCCCACAATGTCCTACGTGCTTAGAATTGGCTTCATATTTCTGGGAGAAGTATTTTTAGAACCTTTTGCTTGTTTTAGAAATTTCATTCATACTCTGATAGCGTTTGTAAATAGATATCCTAAGATTTTTGTGAAGGTGTTAGAATTCTTTTCCGGTTATAAATAAATATGGATTCTTCTTAACTATAGAACTTTGGGGTTTAAAACAAAACACTCTTTCAAAGAGGTTACATTATAAGTTAAAGTGCTAAATTTCGATGAAAAGTTGTAAAGTCTCATACCTAATGGCAATAAGTCTAGTTTAGAACATGATGTCCATTTTAAAAAGCCTGCTGCATGTCCTGATTTCCAAAGCTCGGTGTCTGTTGGAAGCTGATCACCACTGACGTCCAGGAAGCATGGTGGCGAGAAGCACGCGGTGTTTATTTGTGCAGAACCCAGGCAACACGTGTGCAAAAAAATACCTCACCGTCCCACCAGTCTCATTAAATCCCCGGGTAGAGTTTTTAAAATATCCATGAAAGAAAAAAAATACTGTCGAGCAAATTAGGGAGAGCGTGAATCTAATGTTTATCTCTCGAGGGCCTTTCAAAAAGTTCATGTTGACGAAACCTTAGAATCTTACTAGACATTGAGCATGCGCTTGCAGTTTAGTGTCTCTTCCATGCATCTCCTGGTACTCAGTTGTGGAATACATATAATCAGACATTCGTGCCTGTACTTTGAATGAAACTGAAATATCTCTGGACATCTACATTAATGTATCTTGGGTGCTAAGCAGTCGCTGGTGTGACCCTTTCTTCTGGCATGAAAGTCGACAATGAAGATTCAAATTGTTGTGGCAGTTGTAAGCCCTGGAAGAAACAGAACACACAGATTTTGTTGTTTGCCGATTAAATCGCTGTTCCCGTTTAGTGAACTTTCCAAACACTTTTCTTGGGCGTTGTTTGTCCACCTGCAGGTTCACTGAGCGGACGATGTATATGCTTAACCTGCGAGTTCAACCTGTGTTTTTAACTTCTGCTTCTTGGAGTGGCAGAGAGCTCGGTGTTTCTTTGATCCTTTTTTTCATGCTGCCAGCGGCATTTCCGGCTGATGGACATTTCCATGGGAAAACAAACTGGTTGGGTGGGAGAGAAGTGGTACAAGTCTCACTAGTCCAAAGTGTGTTTCGTGAAGACATACAAGACATGTTGAAACTGCAATTGGGAGTGTTCAGTTGATTCGTGCTGTAGTTTGTAGAAGATGGCCTGCTCGATTTTAAAACATTTTTTTAACTTTATAGCTTTCTCTGTATCTCTGTTTGACTTCCTCGCCGGTGTGATAGATGTTAGTTAAAGTTTATTTATTGTCTCGTTTAATGAATGAGCAACCGTTGTTGCGCGTGAAAGTGGGAAGCGCAAGATGTCATTGAAAATGATGTTATGTGTGTTGTTGTTGTTGTTTCAGGGAACTGAGTTAGAGATGGCTCTTATAGAAAGTAGTGACAACAGTCTTCACAGCAACAGGACAAACACCGCCTCGTCTACGAGTGGAATCCATGACAGCCACCTCGTGCACAGTGGCCATGGAGACAGTCTTCAGTCACAAGGCCCAGGTGTTGTTCACATACAGGTAATTAACACAAGAGTAAACAAGTACACACACAGACACACAAACAAACATCTGACTCAACACATAGAAATAAGAAACGACAACTCTATAGACAAATTTATATCGTATTAACAAATTAAACTTACAAGATCATAATATTGAGAGTATTAATTTTAATTACACTTCAGTGACACTTCAATCTTCATCTGTTTCTTCCATTCCCAATCTCTGTTGTTACTATAAGTTCCTAAAAAAAATTAAATTGCCAACCTAAAATAACAATGTCCTACTCCTGAGATTATTTCGCAAAATTTCAAGAATACTGAATTTTCTTTTTATTTATCTGAAAAATAGAAACATATTTTTGATAAGTTTATCTTGTCCTCGTTGACTGATTTTTCTGAAAATATTTATGGAAACTTTTTAAGTACTTGTGTGTTTTATCATTAGCATCGCATGCTTCCTTTCTTGAGTGGCATGCTTTTATAGTGTCAACATGTACTCCATGTTCTCCTTAATTTCCATTTATATTACTTTCTCTAAATTATTCTGTTAAATTATGTAAAACACGCTTCAAAAATGCAATGTTTATTTTTTAAATTCTTGTTTTTCTTTCAGTTTGTGTTTGTTTCTTTACCAGCGTATTGTCTACATTGAAATTTTGTGGAAATTCAGAGATTGCTTTGAAAAATGATTGAAGATCGGTTTTTGTTAAAATGGTGTTACTGTATTCAGATATTTTGTACGGTGAAATCGCCTTTTGTTAGAAGTTAACTCGACCTAAATATTAAGCTAATCTGAAAGTTTTTATCAGTTTAACAAAACATAGGGCTATCACTAATTTTTATAGAAACCTGCGCATGAACTTCTGTTTATAGATGTAATATTAATGAAAGATAAACCAAACAACAAGCAGAATTTCTGTGAGGTCACGTGAATAAATCTTCACCTCTCAAAACTGAGATAAGGTCTGTGCTTTTTGAACAATATAGATTTTCGTTCATAATTTTTTAAAAAATTAGAATCTTATACCAAATTACATCCACTCGTTTGAACATCATTCTTCACTCAGGTGTGCCTTGAAGAAGGAAATACCAAGATAAAAAGGAAGTCGCCTGAGAAGATCACTGCGTCCTCCATCGACTACTTTTCCTGTTGTGTTTCGTATAACACAGAAGATCAAACGCTTAGTGTGCATTACTCTGGTTATTAAATACCCGACCGTCCATGTCAATTATTGAGAATTTGCCTTTTATGGTTGTTGTCCTTCGTTCCTTTACGATAATTGCGACGGTGATGAGATCAGCAAGGTTTGACTAGTGCAGTGTCCTTACAAAAACAAGTATCACCGAGAGGACCTGAAGAATAGTGTATACCTTAGAGAAATTTGAGAACATTGATACAGTATCTTTATAGGTGGTGTTGGTGACTTTTGTGATCACTGAAGATCAGACGACCAGTGCCATAAATCTGTGTTCGGTTTCCTTCTCACGAAGTCGTTGGTTTAAGGTTCCTGTGCGACATTAGGCACGTGTTCTTCAATGCCTGGATTCTTCACATATTTTTTTTTTTCTTACATGAAATGGAATTGATTATTTTTTCGTTTCTTTCATAGAAAACGCACTTTTTCTTGACCATTTCATTTTGTTTTCTTTTCACTGGCGTCCCTCCGACTATTGCTAAATTACTGAATTAATGTGACTAATTGTTACATAGTTTTCACCAGCTAGCCTTCAGTCGTTGTTGTCTAATCACAAACTTTGAGAATGTTTGTTCAGTTTGTGCTTCTTTGATGTCTGTCCTGTCTTATTGCCTTGCTGACTTCCTCTTTGTTACAACATTTCTGCGACCGTAGTTCGTGCAACATCTCTTCCAAGGCGCCTAGACGACCCGTGGACCTTTCAGATGTGTGCTGATACATCCTGTAACAGCTTTTCTTTTCCATTTGCAAGCAAGGTTGTCGACACTACAGTTCAACAGATTTTGTTTTATTTGTTTGCTCGGCATCGATTTTGTTTGCTCGGCGTCGATTTTCTTTCGCGGATTTTGTGGAGAAGAGAAGCCCGGCTAGTATGTTGACCCTTAGGAGCTTTTACATCATCCTGCAGGTCATGGCCGCCCAGTCCTGCTGTTCCCACCTTGTTGTGATGTCTTATTGTCATCAGTATCCTTGGATGGCATGTTGACCACAAACTGCAGCATCCGCTACCTCGGCAGCTTCTGTTATCTGTTCACTGGTATCCTACAAAACAATAAACCCTCCAGACTGTCCCATGATGGCTTAGACACATGCCTTAAGCAGAAATGTTTTTCGTATGTTCTGTACAATTTTTGTTTAAAGATGTGGGGAGATAATCAAGCATCTACACGGATTCCTTTAGTCAACACCGCCAAGAAAAATAACAAATGCGTGGGTGTAAATGAAAAATATTTTTCCCGTATGTGTGGGATAAGCCAAGTTCTTTAATAATTCCTGCCTGTATTTTTATCAGATGAGGAAGACGGGGTTTTCCCCCCTTTTCTCCTCTTGTGTTAGTCGGGAGCGAGAGTAGTGTGATCAGTGGAGATGCTGAGTTTAGTAGGTCTTTGTCAGAACCAGGAAGCTTGGGTCCAGAGTACTGTGAAGTTCACGTGGGCGTAAATGCCAAGTCTCCTAGTCATGCATGTGCTTAGCCAGCCTTCTCCGTGATGACTGTCTTACATCCCACAGTCCCTCGGGAGGGCGATAACAGCACGAGCCCAATGTTCCTCGCTGTCACGTGCAATGTGGGGTCGGGTGCACGAGGTGTCGCTAGGCTGGAGAACTGTGTCCAGATGCACGAATAGTGGCAGATAATCATTTTAGTGCAGCTTTTCTATCAGGAAGCATACAGGGGTGTAGGGAGTGGACCATTCTAAGCTACTCAAGAACTTTAGCATAATAACAGTCTAATATTTTTAAATATACATTGAAAATCAGGGGAGTTCGTGCGACCTCTTGGGAGATCTCATTTTAGTCAACCATTTCATTTTGGGGGTCGACCTTTATGTTATTGATTTCGGAAGCCGAATATGATTCGCTGAGCTTTGTTTTTAATAGCTTTGATATTTGCAGTTCCTCCACCTTCACCTCCCAAATCCCTCTGTTCTTCCTTTTCATCTTTTTCTAACTTCTCGGTATTTTATCTTCCTCCATTGCTATGTAAACCGCCATTCCACCCAAATAATGTCGCTTTAAGCAACACTAGTCTGATGGAGATGTTTCACGAATATAAAACAATCTGACTTATGGAAAAAAGTTTTTGATTAATTTAATGATTTTTGCAGGGTCTGAACCCTGACGGGACAAGCCTGCGGCTTACCGCATCTCAAATCCAGTCCAGGGTGTCTTTCATGTATTCCTTGGATGGTGAGTTTTAACTCCAAGCCCAGTTCCAGGCAAGGTGAAAGAGAGAAATGTAGGGGTGGCGGGTATCGGTTGCAGCTTATCTTCTCAACATTATACTTAAAAAAAAATAGTTCGGATAAAGAAGCCATTTTATTTTTTATCTGCCTGATCTCCATTCAGCCCATCATTTTGTCCTGAAATAAAAGTAAATGGAAGTCTCTGATTCCTATAAGACTAAAATCCTTTCCTAGAGACTGCAGCTTGTAAAAGGTCAGGAAAGGATAAAATGTGGAGATAAACTATAACTTATAAAACAAACAGGAAGCTGTAACAATGGCTGCTGAATGTGAAGCAGTAATAATTTATCTCCGTTCATCTAGCTATTTTTTTAAAATCCTCTGCAGCACTAGAGAAAGGTCAACAGTCTTCAGTTACCAGCTTTCTTTGCAAACGAAATTAAAAAGACATCCCGTGAGATTTTCTAATAAATAAATTATCGTTGTCCTCGTCAAACATTTTGCTGTTAAAACTACTGATCGTAACCACGCAGTTTGTCTTCTTTCTTTTTCATAAAAAATACAAACTACCGGAATCTTCGAAAGATGATGTCCGGTAAATAAAGAATGAGATCAGGTAGTGAAATCTGTGCACCATAAACTCACATGCTCGCTCGCATGCAGGCAAAGATAGACTGAAAGGGAAAAACTGATAACAGGAAAATGTGGGGAGGAGACATGGGGAATAGAGTCGTGGAGGTAAGCAAGAGGGAGGCATTTTGTGTGTGAGAGAGAGTGGGAGACTGACCACAGAAAGAACAATGTGAAGACATCGGATGAGTAGAGAGAGGGTTTAGTCCACGGATGCTAGAGATCGACATAAACACAGGATGTGTCCTGTTAAAAAAGACTGGAGAGAGACTGAGAAGAAAAAGATTAGAGTACCTCCCTCGCTGCTGAGTGAAGGAGGGGCAGGGCAGAGCTTGACGAAGCACAGAACTACAAGAGAGAAGCGAAGATAAACTGCAGTGCAACACGGAAACGAGGGCTAAAATAATTCTTAGGGTCACGAGAGGTCAGTGGTCGTCAGCTACTAACCACGTGACTACAGATGAAGGTGTGCTAGCGATCTCACTCTTTTAGAGCCAGAGGCGATTCTTACAGTAGCCTTCTTCTGCCATGTCTGCAGAGAGAGAGAGACAAGAGTAGTTATTATAGTTATTAATGCTACAAAATCAGTGGAGGAATTTGTTTTTATCTTCTCTCTGTTTTTTTCCCAATATATGCGTGGCTGTACATGTGAGCTTGTGTGTATGTGTGAAAGAGGAGGAGATACAAAATGCAAATACAAAATGCTTATTTGGTTTGCCGTTAGAACTTTCCAAAAAAATTGATATCTAATATATTACAATAGAATAAACACTTCATTGGAAAAGGGTTTGAAATACATTCAGGATAAGATGGTATTCCTTTTATTTATATAAAGTATAAAACATAAGAATATTTTTATTATTAGGTAAAGATATCATTGTCAAATAAAAGAAATAAATAGAACAAACAGACATGAATTTTAGGCATAATTATTTGCATAATAGGATAGGTATGATTGCATAAATAATAGCAAACCACATAAAATGAAATATTGTACTTTTCTGGCAGCATAAACCAGAAATAAGAAAGACAAATATAACCGGATAAACATACAACTGTACTCAGTTGTGGTCTAGAGACTATCTGACCATCAGAAAAACACTTCTACACACAATAAAAGGGAAAAAACTACAAAATGACAGTAAACCACAGTCTGCAAAGCCTGGCAGCCGGCAAAAGAAGTCAGGGTATATAACTAGCACACTGACAGGAAATAAAATCAACAGCTAAATGTTCAAAAACTATTCTGACATTCATGTTTCTAAGGACTTCACGTGCATTGTGTACAAAGTGAACAAGGTTTCTGAATTCCGTAGCATTAGGATTGGATATGAGCAATGTGAACTAAAAAATAATGGGTGCAGAATATATTTCAGACCAATCAGCTTGAAAGTGTTCTCACATTGGGAACAAACTAGCATAAAGTGTATTTTCAGATTTTTTGTGTTAGAAATACCCTTCATTAGTAGCCGGAATTAATTATTTAAAGGTAGCAAGACTTATTGCAAGATGGACATAGCTAGTCTGGACCCTGTGTGCGATTCCCCTACTTCAGTCGTTTCTATCAAGGCAAGATGACTTCCTTCTGTAAAGAAGAATAAATATAATAAAGTCATGGTTAATGAAACAAAATCCAGCAGTCTTCTTTTTGTAGGCACTCTGTCTGTCATAAGTGTAAAGTGTCTCTATCTGTCTATCTTTTTCTCTCTGTGTCGGTCTCTCTCTATTGAGAGAGAAAGACTGGTCAAACAAATGTGTTTTGTGTCCAAGATCCCGAGGCGCTGGTGCTGCATGTTGAGAGGAAGAAGCAGCGGCTGGCGGAGTGGAGGAAGAGGATGACAGAGGAGGAGGCGGCGCTGAAGGAGGAGGCAGCCCAGCACGGTGACCTGCTCTTTGTGGATGTTGTGGATGTGTATCGGGCTCTACCCTCCAAGCTACTACACTGTCATGCATGGTACGCCTGTCTTGACACACTCGCCTCTACCTGCCATTCCTCCCTCGATGTTCAGTAGTGAGAATCTGTGCGTGCGTGTGCGCGTGCATAATTGTGTAATTTCCAGTTATAATTACTTTTACCTTTCTGTGCTGCTACACGGCCTTACATTCTGGTTTGCATAAAACGACCAATTCCTCCTACTCCTTGTTGCGAGCTAAAGGACTGTTTATTAACCGTGTTAAGGGATCAAGTCTCTGCCCTTTCGTCTGTTACAGGCTTCTAGTTTATATACCCCTAGGCAGCTACAAGAAGCTGTCTGCTGAGCCCAGTGTCCATATTTGTTGTTTGCTTAATCTCTTGTCTTCTTACGAACACTCCGTCCCTCCTTGCTTGCCTCTACCATGTCTTCAAGCCAAAATCGGTGAAATCTCTCTCCATTTTCCTCATATATCCGCCCAGGTAAACTGTTTGAGCTCAGATATCGCCATCATGTCGTTCCTCAGATACTAGAAATAGGAAATAAGAAGATCAAATGTGGAGCAAAAAAATAAATACGCGAAAGAAGAGGTGTTCAAATTTATTAAATGACAGAATGCTACAAAACGACATCAGCCTTTCATACACAAATTTCAGTTTTACCTGTGAGAGGATATGGCGATTATAAAAGGCATAACAACCGTTAATATCATCAGCTGCATCTTCTTGTTGTCCGCAGTGTACTTGAGACTGTTTACCTGTCAAGCTGGCCTCCCTTCACGTAGATCTTTGCCGTTGCCAACGGCCATTTATATTTGTCAGTGCGACGGTCGTAGAGGGTTTCACTCATGGTATTCTCCATACAAATGTTCAACAGCACAGGTGATAGTGGCCCTTGACGGACGTCTACCGGCGTGCAAAAGTAGTCTCCCATTAGCTTGGTTACTGTGCTTGTTGAGCTATTACATATAAATTCAATGACTTGGACGAGACCCTCTTTCATGTTGAAGTTTTGCACAGCATTCCATAGGATATGTCCTCGACCCTGAGCGTGTTGATGCTGGATTAGAAGCTTTTAGACAGTCTGATAGTTATGGAAAATCCATCTGGCGAGTGTTAATTAAAGCTGGAATGGGTTACAAACTCTCAACTCTATGCTGTGAAGTGGAACTCTCGTCCTCATCACATTCGCCACTCGGACTACAAGGCTACATTCCAACCTCCTCTGAAAACATATCTGTTGACAAAGTACTATCCCTTAATTACTATTCTTCACTCCCTTGTAATGCTGTCTGTCATCATGTAACGGGTTTTAAATTGTTTCTTTCAGCAATACCCGGCTGTCTGGTGGTATTCATTTCTTGTAAGAAAGAACTCAAGCTAATGTTAAACAAATTCACGTGGAAGACGATAGAACATCTGAAAAACTGTCCGGTTTACCTCCAGATATCTTTGCAATAGGTGTTTGCTTACCTCCAGTAAATTCACCCATATTATAACGACAGAGATTTATAATGGAACTGCGATGTTTGTGTTTGATCTTTTTGAACACTGGACAACATTTATATGTTAATACCGGGGCTGTGTGACTTAAATGGAAGAATAGAAAAGAATATCCAGATGAAGAGTGCTTACCTGCGACATGGTAGATGATATTTTTTAAACAGTCCGTTGTCCGTGGTATAAGTTTTCAAGAGATAAAGCTATTAATCTGTTTGGCATACACTTACTAAGAATATGTCAACAAACATGGTGACTTTATTACATTTCAACTCATTGATGTAGTCTTCGTGATTACTTTCTTCCACGTCAGCTAAAAAGTTGCCTGTCTCTAACAGCAGGAAGTAGATTGGAATCTAATAATTATGCTAAATGCTCTTGCTAATGTCCAACCTGGTGAATGTGCCTAACGGTTTCCCTACCGACATTTACCGCATATCAAAGTATTTATAGGATTTTGTGAATCGTGAATTTTTTTTTTTTTTTTTTGGTTTGTTTTTTTTTGCACTTATTCCCCCGGATGAGTTTTACAAAATCTTAATACGCTACCCGTTTAATCGATTCAGATAAAAATTCATCTTCATCCATCAGCAAATCCAATTAAGGTCTCTTAAAAGGTCAATGCAAGAAAAAGATTGACATAATTGGGAAAACTTCAGCCATGGTTGACAGTATATGCGAGGACAGAAGTACAAGAGTACCTTCGGATTATTAAAAGGCAGTAAGCACAAACAAATTAGAAACAGAAAAAAAAAGGCTACAAAGTTTTAATTAAATGAATAAAGAAAAATAATATTACAAAAAACTTACACAATTGCAATAAAGCTTGTTGGATCATGAGCAGAATGTTATCTGAGAAAGCTTTACCTAACAAAGTTGACAAAACTGCATGATTAGTATAAAGTATATAATGATTAGTATACATAGTTTGTTAAAGTATATAATGATTAGTATACATAGCTTGTTAAAATATATAATGATTAGTATACATAGTTTGTTAAAATATATATTATTAGTTAACCCACATCCACATAAATCAGACAGTTATTTTTAGGAACGGTGGATTCTCTGATCGCGAGGAATGGTTATATACTGATCAATGCATATGTAGTAAATGTGTATAAGTACATTGTATATTGCTATTTATATGGCAACGCTTTTATCTTTCATACTTTAAATGGTCTGTGTATTTGTGCTAGAAAGGGATTTTTTAATCCTTAGGGGTCTCTGGTCTGTTGTTGAAAACGTCTAAATTATATATATCGAAAGATTTATGTACATATATTAATATATGCCCTCATATTCAGCGCTTGTGATATGGCCGACGGCCTGAACGATGAAATCATTCGTTCGTTCCTTTGTTCGTCCTTTTTTTTTTTTGGTGGGGGAGAGGGGGGTCTTTAGTTTCCGTCTTGACGATCATCGAAGGTATTAGAGCGACCCTGCCGCACCTTCATGTATTTCATATTAGCACAGCTCCTCATCCCACTTGACATTTGTCTGTACTTAAGTTAGTCTCCAGACAGTTTTATTAGCGCCTGTGCAGGCCGCCGCCTTAAGACAACTGTCAGATTGCGTGTTGTTATTTGTTATTTGCTGTCAGGCCAGTCAGTCTGCTTTATGTCCCCCGTCATCCTCAGACACATTTATTAGGCGCCCGACAACCAGTCTATCTACATAATGTTTGACAGCCAGGGGCGGTCAGCACGTTGGCTAGTCGCCTTTGTCGCTAAAAGAACGAGTCATCATTGTGATGAGAGGGTGGACGGTGTATTACACCCGACTGAGACAGGGTGAGACAGGGCCTCGGCTGCTGAAGCCTCCTGTGAATTATGACGAATGACGGGCTTGTAAAACTAGGGAGCCTTGGGAACTACCTTTAGCTAACTTTGATAACTTTGGAAATCATCATCAAGGAGGAAGAGACGAGAACTGTGGATGGAGACGGCTGGCGATGGAGGGAGCATGAGCACGATCGTTGTATTGAGATCTCCGGCGTTCTTGACCCAAGAGGGCAGGACGATAACCCAGGGTGGAGGGTATGCTAGGAGTCATCAAGGACCTAGAAACATGAAAATTATTTACCCGATTACCACGCACTTTACCGTTTGGCTAGTCTTGAATGTGGAGTGCTAGATGAGTGGTGGGTGAAGAGCAGCCACAGATGGTCTGATAACGGCAGAAATTACGGATGGCCTGACACTGGACCTCGGAGATTAGTGCACACTCAATATTTACTTTTCTGGCAGTAAAATGAAGTGGTGAGTGCGTCTAGGCCCGACTGACAATGCTAACTCTGTCACTTCTGTCAGAATGGTGGATGTGTCTTTGACTTCCATTGGCAGACTGGCCATGAAGATCGCGAGCGCCATCAAGATAAAGCATCATCGCCATGGCCCAAGAAGGACAATCCATCGTGTTGATGACAATACCAAGGAGCAATGGAGCTCTGTCCCCTAGGTGCCGGAGTGAACAATCGACGACTTGGAGAGTATGTGTAGCTTCATCATCAGGACAAGAACCTTCAATGGTCGGCTGGAATGATAAAGCATCTGAACTCTGTAATAGCCATTTATTTATTGACCGCAAAACGTTTTTAAGTATAAAATCTGTTCAGCTGCTGTTTATACTTTCATCTTACTGTTCCCGTTACCTTCATTTTAGGTTTGAGCTACATTCCCGCTAATTTACTTTTCAAGATGTCCATTTAATCACTTACTCTTATAATAACTCGCCTACATCAATGTCTACATATGACACTGTCTTTGGAGGCTCTGGGAGTGACTGCCGATCCCTACGTGCCGCGCGGTACAGATTTCGCACTTGATTGCCGCGTAGCGTGCGCGGGCGGTAAAGAGACAGACTCTATTGTTCCGCGGACTAGCGATGCGCAGCTTCCAAACCGAGAAGTTTCGTGAATTTTTTTTCTTTTGTCTGGAACTAGGGCTGAGGGACGTGTCGGCACGGACTTGGAGCTATCAGACCATGGCGTGGGTGTTCATGGACTGGAGAGAGTAAAGAGGATTTTTCAGCCAATGAAAGGAAAGAAGGATGAGCTGTCAAGATAAACGACAGAGGAAATTGCTCCGCGAGGGACGTCTAGGTCGGAGTAGATTTATGTACTTCTACAAGAAACAAAATGAATTTTTGCGACACCCCTTGGCGGTTCTCACCCCTCTGCCGTGCGGTTCATGGCAGCTCGGAGCTCCCAGGCCCGACACTGTCCCTCAAATCTCTGGATTTTCAATCGCCCGGAAGTTTCTCCTGACATTCGTAAAAGCATCGCTGCCATATTCCTTCAAAATCGTCGCAAGCACTTTTCGATTGCTGTGGCCTTCTCTAAAAAGCGATGTCAACCTGTCACACGGTCGTAATCGTTATAGGTTGTCGTCGTGGTCGTCGATCATAAATTCGAGGGTGGATTTACTACCGGAAGTGGCCTTACAGGTCTCGCTCGTTCAGTTCAGATGATGGAAATCTCCAACATCAAAGTGAGATCGGGGCTTGAATATGAATCGTTTTGCCCAACGCATTTCATGATTACTTCCGCTCCGACTGGTCTGTACGATGACTTTGTACAGAGAAATGGTTTGGACGAGGGTTTCAGAGAAGTCAGCATTTAGCTGTGTTGTGTCGGAAATCGTCTACTCTAAGAGACATTGGCATGTTTGATTTTTTTTTGTAAAAATCATTTTGTAAACAATTTTGTAAGTTAAACTCTTTTTTTTTTTTAAAATTCAATTATGTTATGTCTTGCGCTGTACTTTGGAAGTTAGTCGACTCAAGGGTGGATAGGGTATGAACTCGGCGAACACGAAGGAATGGAGGGACCTTTCCTTCCAGAACTTTCTTCCCACCGCTGAAGACAGACCCAAGTGGCAAACCTGTCTGTTCACGACTACACCGCGGTCAGCAACGGCAGGCCACCATAATTGGTCGTTAGCCGGTATCGGTCTAGAGCTTCTTGATGATGATTGATAGACGATTGATTGATTGGATGATGATGATGATGATTTAAGCATTTTGAATAACGAGCCGCTATCTAAACCAAATGAAAATTTCGTTTAAAAGAACAGGTGTCTGTGAACGTGTGTACGTATCGAGGTATTGTAGCAATGGTATCGTTGTCCGTGCATTGATATATTTTTGTCTCTTTTAATTTTCTTTCGTCCTTTCTTTCATGAGATCTTTCATGGTCGCACGCACGCACAGATGATTTTGCATCCTAGTATGCGACACGAGCACGCGCGCGCTCACACACACACACGACCTGTGTTTTTCTGCCTTGCTGAAATTGGAAATAGATTAAATACAGTTTACTTGTGTTTCCTGGTTCGTCCAGTATGTAAGAGGGGGGTAAAAAGGGGTGTGTTCGCACCAGGAAACACGTGTAAGCTTTTGCCCCCACCCCAGTTGGCATCAGTAAAGGAAAGAACACAAAAGGTGTGTATTAGGTGCATGATTTGGCTGCCCAGAGGCTTACTCTCTAGAGGAAGAAGCTAGTTGAGAAGTAACGAGAGCTGGAACTCAACGATGTCACCAACCGCACGACAGCCGGCAGAGAGCGGAATACCGGTGTGACCCGTGCTAGGGAGGTGGTCCAAGACCCGGAAGAGCCAGCTGCTTTCCTTCTGAATCCTCCATTCACGATGGGTCCAATCTTGTGCTCCAGTGGCGCCGCCCTATCGTGTCTATGTAGTCATTAAATGTCCATGGGAGTGCATATGTTTCTAATGACCGGGTAGGGGAGTGAGCTATTATCACACTCTCTTATGCTGTGGCTAGCTTTTTGCAAGAGCAGTTCCTATTTTCTCCCCCTAACCCTTGCCTACCCTTGCGACTTTTATATTTGAAACAGTCAGCGGAGTCAGGTAGCCTCTTGACAGGTGGGTCAACTGAAGCACGCACGTGCCTGGCCGCCATTGTGTTCACCGTTTGGTTCGCTCCTCCCTTCCTTGACTGGGGAACACGTTCAGAGCAGGACATACTTTCCCCAACTTCTGGGTGAAAACCCCTGTGCCCTTCTGTTCTGGAAATACATTGTATACAAACATCACCTTGCGCATAACGAGGTCAGACACTTGTGACCTCACGTTTGTCCACGTATTCGCCTACTTAACATATTGACCCAGATCTTCTATTGCCTTGAGTCTTGACAACAGTGGTTTTTTGTTTGTTTTTGTTGTTGTTTTATTTTTGTTTTTTTGCCGGCTTGATTAGTGGCACCCATACCTCTTATTTCTTCAACATTTTTCTTCAACATTTTTCTTCTACAATATGGAAATGCCATGACAGCGGTTAAGACCATTTCAAGATTTATATCCCGTTGCGTTAAGAGAGAATACATAACTTTAAATTATCGGGATTATTTCTGTCTTGTTGATGTAATTCTGCATCCTTGTTTGGGTTTTTTTCTTTCCTTTTTGTCGTCTATCGCATGTTCGTCTCTTCAAAATGTGGGTCCGTACATGTGCCATTAGAGGCCAATAGTTAATCAGCATATTTCTTCTGCGAGAAAGAGGATTAGCAGGGAGGCGGTCGTTGCAAGCTTCACCCCGGCACGTGACAGTGGTGCAGACAGGCGACACCAGCTACACAGGCCGTCTGGTGGAAGGTCTTGCAGTAATTTATTGCAGTCTCCAGACACCCAACAGAAGGTGCATGGGGAACCGGGGGGACCGTTAGTCACCAGCAAGCTGCTCGTCTGGTAAGTGCTACCACTGCCACGCTCTTGCCTTATCTCTACATTTGTGGGAGGAGGCCATCTTTCATGATCACTTACAAAAGATGCAAATCATTTTAAAAAGGATTTATGTGGAGGCAGAGGATGGTTAGCAAGCAAACACACCTACAGGGACACACGTGATACACGCCTACAGATATTATCATGCACATAGTGTGTGTGGGTTTTATTTTTACGGGACAGCTAGTGTTCCTTATGTAGTTTTAGATATTGAAGACATAAGACTTGTTTCTTCTGTTCATATCTTCGAAACTGAATCGTAAATACGACCATTTCGTCTTGAAGATGTATGACAGCGGGAAGCAAGTAGTCCGTAGCTCACCCGTTGTCCACACCACAGTCCGCCATGATGTGCGGATGTCCTGTGGTACGAGGTCCTTATGGGAGTCTGCGGTCAGCAGGGCCCGTGAGCGATGTATTCCAGCTCATTACTCTGCAAATGTGAGGTGCCCGCCACGGGCAAGCAGATTGCAGACGTTGAAAATCTAATCAGGCGGAAGCTGTTTGGAGGACGCCAGCGCCCTCCAAAAATAAAACTACCGTTAAAGGAAGCCGTCACCTTTGCACAAGTGCGTCTGCGCAGTGAGGTGTAGCCGCAGTGACATGTATACGGCGGTGTCAGTGCTGCAGACGCAGGACGAAAAGGGAAAGTGGGGAATGTAGTAAGAGGCAAATCCGATTTCTCAGCCATGCATTCTGACCTTTTCGAAATTCTTAAGAAAATCTTCGGTGTTCACTCGCGCTGGCGTCGATAATACTTACTCAGCGTATTCTAGAATATACCGGTCTCTCCGCACATTTTTATATATTTCTTACCCTTTCCTTTTTTTTCTCTAGTTTGTATATGTCTGTTTTTTCTTCCTGTCTACCCACGGACTCATTGCTTCCCCTTTTTCTCGAGGCTTCTCGATGACCCAGCGGTGTGATCTTGTTACTATGGTCTTCATTAAGCGATCCTGTCTGGTCTTAACCTCGTTCAGAAGGATTGGCGATCGTCATGGATCACAGCTTCGGTTCTAACTAGAAATAATCAGGCTCAGAACCCCAGTTCCAACTTAGGTCACGAACTAGATTCAGGGTGGAAAAAGGTTCTCAAGCTTACTATTGGAACTTATCGTCTGCTAGTCGATCCTTTCAGTGATTGGTTGGTGGAAAGAACCAGGAAACGAAGCTAAGGGAGTATCAGCACCGGAAGTCTTTACTGCCGTTTCCTTTTATTTGACAGTAAAACTAAGAAGACAGGCTAGTACAAAGTTTGCTCGTGGTAGCAGCCATCTTTGATGATTACATGCTTACATCCATTTACTGGTACCAACGGACGAGCTATGTCCGTATCAAACGGTCGTCGACAGACGTTAACGGCTGACAGAGTTCGTCACTTTGGCCAGTTGTGAGTGGTGACGAGCAGGTCCTGCATGGAACGACCAGTCCGTTCCTTAGCATTCTCCAATCAGTACTTCTTCTAGCTACCTCGGGGTTGACATCCCTCCAAGGTATCCTGAAGAATGGTGTTCGACAGTATCGTGCCGGGTCACGTGACCAAGCCAGACCCGTTTGCACAGGTTCACTGTTGCGACAAGGGGTCCCTGGTGTCCTGCGGAGGGTGGTGACCATGCTCATGGTTTTTGCGTGCCCCTCTTCGATTTTAAAGTTTTATTATTGCATGCACAGCCCCTCGTGCTAGACTCTGTCAAATGCCTTTTCAAAGTCCGTGAAGTTGTAAAGAAGATGTGAAAAAAGTTGTGAAATAAACCACGTTTGTGGTTGATTGGCTTTTGATTAAGAACGTACCTTCGACTGAGCCGGTATCAGCCCGAAACCGATCGCTCATTGAAGACGCAATTTAAGAGTTGTGGCTGTGTGAGGTTCACATCTTTCCAGCACGCGCTCATGAACGCCTGCTCGTTAGGGAGTTTGCTTCTCCTTTCAAGCTCTGGCATCGGAGTGTGGCTGTCGATTTGTCTCCCTTCAACCGCGCCTTGTCTGATGGGACCAGACACCGTCACATGACAAGTTTTCTTTGGAGGAAGACGGGGGAAATGGGTTGTGGGCATCAGACTGTCGAGGTTTTTTAACTGTCGAAAAACCAGCTTGAGTGGCCGCGCTTACAAGGATATCACACGCTTCTAGCTTATGTTCCTATATATTCCTTGAGTCGAAGTGAAAATATAACTTATTGAACGTATTCTAGAATATACCAGTCTCGTGTCGAGGCGCATGTCAAGTTTTCTTCTCGTTTGTGCTGTTTACTTCAACGACAGTGTGGACATCGTTGTATATATGTGTGTGTGCTGTTTGTACTTTCTTTTATGTCAATGTTGTTTTTGTGTGCTTTTGCTCCTTGACCTCCTGTGTGCGTGTGTTCCCTTGACTCCGAGAGCAGACAACATTGCTTTGATTATCTGTTCTTTCCTTCAACAAGCTTGCTCCGTGGAGCCTGACCAGCTTTGCTGTCGTTTGTTTGACATTTACCGTTGTTGTTAGGGAGGTGTTCTCATTTCCTGTGATTAGTTCTAGCGCTGATTTTTTACATTTCGCACTAGATTGCTGCGAATGCCATCGATTTACATTTTTGAAATGCTGGAGTGTGTCCTATAATAACACTCTGATCGGCGACAGAACAAGCTGCTGTTTGTTCTATTCTTCCTTGTGTTTCCTGCCTGAGACCTGTCATCCCTTTCAGCAGCAGCATTATTTCAGAAACAACCTCATCTTTTTATGTGGACGCTTTGATTTACCCGCGGTTTGTGCTGTGATTGAAGGAGGTTAGTATTTATGGAGCGTGCAGCTTAGGAACCCAGTATTTGAAATGTTAAAGGGCTACTGAGGTGCAATTTGTTTCGAATGACTGAGTAGAGCTCAGTAGGAACCCTAATATCTGGATCAATAGTCCCTTGGTTCTTGAAATACACATCTACAAAGACCGTTATGCACATAATAGTCAACAGTACAGACATCGGTATTGTATATATATATACACATATGTTCGACATTGACCATACGGCGACCAACGCATTTCTAACAGGACCACAGCAGAAGGTCAACAAACTGAGGGAAGTTGACTCCTTCGGCAAGAAAACTACACAGATAAAAGAAGGCCTAGTGTAGAAGGCGCATCAATTTGGCCAAACTGATAATTAAAAGGCATCGATAAACAACACAGATGATGACCACGTGTCCTCCCAGAATCGCGTGTAGCAGTTGCATCATGTCTGCTGGCCATGCCAGTTGTATTTACAAATGATCAACGGCACAAGAATGTTATCACCCAGTGTGATTGTCTCGACTTGTTAAAAACTGCATGCAAGCAATAAATTGCCACAGAATAAAAGTGTTTTTAGTTCACGGCTACCAAACCACGCGAAGGAATCCGACAGGGGAAGTCGACTTGAGAGATGAGGACAAGTGTGAAGTATGGCCAACACCCACGAGGGCGGCAGAGGTCGCGTGCCGGACCAGAGTGCAAGCGTGCTGCGGGCCCAGCGGTACTCCACTGCGTCATTTCCGATTATTTAAAATTTTGACTGAGCAGCTGTGCCGCATCCTCTCTGCTGATTGATATTGCAGACGGCCGGGACAGCTCGTTGTTGGGGACCCCGTAGTCCTCCATCACCTGCCACAGCCAACGGCCATCTCGTTACTCCTGTCTGGGGAAAGGTGCCAATGGCAGCCAAGTTGTGTTTGCACAAAATAAAAGTATAAGGCATTAAAATGTGAAATATTAGAATATGTAGAAAATTCTGATAAATTCGTTCCACACACACACACACACAAAATATCGACATACGTAAGCCAAAGACGAGAAATGAGAACTTCAAAATTTGCCGATATCGTGGTCATATTATCGCATACACGATGATTTAATTGAATCGGCTATGGGCTGTGGTCGAGTTGACGTGGGCTAAGATGGAATGATAGTCGAAATGGAAAGTAGTCGAGTCGATCAGCCTCACGTGAAGTGGCTTTGGCATGTCCTCCTGTAGCCGACATCCGGTAAGAAAGCCGCGCACCATCTTTGTTCTGGATCTGGTGGCTCCTCCACGAGTGGAAACACATCGATTGAACTTGTTCTTAGCGCATAGAACATCCTTCTATGACTGTTATGTAATGATTCCTCTTCGAAATGCAAGGAAATGGTTTGAAGTTTATGACGACAATGCGTTGTTACGCGTGTAATTGGCGGTTGAGACCGAATAACAATGTTTCGAACTGTTCAGTTGCTGGACCTGGAGCTCTGATGACATGGTGTACGTGTCTGCGCTTCTCATTAGACATCGAGAAAAGTCTTGAGCGAAGTTTGTCTGACCCTGGTATAAGACAGTGTGAACATCAGGAGTGGTGTCCGGAGGAAATGTCTTGTCTTACGATCTGTCATCTCTCTGACATCTCGCTTTGTCTTGTCGCTCTGGTTGGTCACTCGATCAAATGTCATGTATGATTGGAAAATTCTGCTTTTCTGCAGAGTTGTTCCAAACTTCTTAGTCTTCGAAATTTCTATTGTAGTCAGAGAAGTGACCAAAAAAAAAAATGTACGGAACCTGAACGGGTCTTCGTCCTTAAAGAGACATCGATACAGAAAACAAAGAAAACCTAAACCTGTGTTTTGCGTGGATGGCAAAGTATCATTTTCATCGCCTCCATAAATCTCACGCCTGCATAAGTCTTTAACCCTCGTGTACTAAAGCCTGTGTTCTTGGTCGCTTGCTGCTTTCTCGCGGGATAATGTGGCTCTGTGGTGAGCAGGCCATGATCCACCCCGGGTGAAGTGGTTCAGATCAGTCCTGAGAACCCTCGTGTGCTGGTCTTGTAAAAGTCGTTCTTAGCCGACAAATATGGAGGAAAGTGAGTGCTTAAATCAGTCTCATGCTCGTCTTTGCACGGACATCGAGATTAGGTCCTTTTACCGTACTGCATCACGACACCCGCCTCAACAAGAAAGAAGACCCCACCCGTTAAGATGCTGCATTTTTATTTATTGATATATCGATGTATTTATTTTACGGATTTAAGGGAATTTTCTAACGTGGATTTGTGGAAATCTGGAATGGAGACAGTCCTAGTGGCGATACTGGTGAAAGCTCCCAGAGAAAAAACCGGCTTCGTTTGCTGTTGGTGTGTTTGTTCTAGGAATTAGAAAGGAAAGCTGCTTTTGGCTCAGAAAGAGCAACCGAGTTGTCGGCAGTCGATCTCGGGGCAAAAAGTGCCTGAAAATTCATAAGTTTGTTCCCGGTAGCCTTCGGGGTATAAGTGTACGACAGTTGTCTGCCCCGTCCATTGATCCCTGTCTCCCTCACTCTGATGACGATGTAGTGCAAACTGTGGTGAGCACCGACTGAGGTCAGTGAGCTGAGTAGAATCAACAGATTGAGCTGGACTGATGTCCCCAGACCCCTGGTCCTGTTCTCTGTGTGGAGTGGTCTGGTGTTTCAAGTTTGAGAACCCGCTAATGACTCCATACATTAAGTCTGTTTGTTCCTCCCACAAATGTTTGCAGTGATGAGAGGTGTCAGTTGGTGCTATGGTTACTGCGGTTGACAACCCTCTCGTGGGTTATGCTTCGGGACTTTTAGTGTTTTATCAGCTGACTTGGGATCTCACTGCCAGACTTGAGTGCATCAAAGAGGGATCTTGATACTTGTGCCAGAGGAAAAAAAAAGACTTGCGGTTAAACTTATTCCGTCTGATACGCGACACATAAAGAAGATGTGAGACGACAGTCGGGCTCCAACGAGTTCGAACTCCACTGTCCCACTGTCTCTGTTTATTGCCATCGCTTGAATATCGGACTCAGGACTACTTCTTCACTGACAAACCTGACTGTCACAGTCTGTTGGTCAACAACTGTTCTAGACTATTTCCCGCTTCGCTACAGGACTGTCACACCTTGTTTGTCCACCTCTGGAAAGGATCATCGCACTGTGCCATTTTGACGATGATGCTCCAAAATAAAGAACTGTTCTAGAATATTTTTGTCTGACTTTATATCCAGAGATGTCAATCTGGACGATGCCACACCTTCTGGGCGGCTTTACTATTGGCTACCCCACCGACTAAAGGAATTCATGGAGGCTCATCCCTCAAGATTTAGTCCAACAGCTTCTTGCTGCAAACCGTGTGAAGTCCACATGTCGTGGATCATCTTTTTAGAAGACCAGATGGCGCCTCGCGAATTGACTCTGCACATCAGATGATATGTTTGTAGTTATGTTCTTTATTACCAGTCCGAAACAAAACATTCTTTGGATTGGATTTTCACTTACAATGAAAACCTGAGTTGTACGAATGTAGAAGAGGGTTGGCATAGTGTGCGCACGATGTTCAACAGCTGTGATTCATGCCAAATTCTCGGTCCGACCATGCCCTGCCATTCTATTTTTCATAATCTGTCTACAATTAATAAATAATAATAAGCATTAGTGAAATTTGCATGTTTCTTCTGTCGATAGCTGACACTTGACCGTGCCAACATAAAGTTTCATTGTCTTATTTTGGAATGATGTGATTGTGTTTTACCCTGTTGTTCTATTTTATGGCCAGTCCTAAGACTCTAAGCAATAAGACTTTACCTTTATCAAAAGTGGAAGCATCGGGCTTCGATCCGCCGTCCCCGTGGCTGGAATCCCGACTGAGTCAACAGCTGTCTAGACTTAGTTAATGGCGCTGTTTTGAGACCCTTGTAAAAGTGGAAGACAGCCATTATCTAACCCATTTGCGCTTGAAACCAGCTAGTTGCTGTTCTTTTATTCTTCTCCCTGTTAGAGTGAAAGCCGTTAGCCACACCGAAGCCTTTGGCCGGAGTCACATTACTGTTGGCACCGGCCACGTCCCGACACCAGCAGACGACACACGGACACCCGGCAGACGACATGATAGACTACTGTTTGCCTAGTCTACACTCACACGGCGACATCTTGGTCCACACAACCCACAACCGTCTGCCTGAAGTGCACATTGGCTATTTCCTCTTTCAAATTCTTTGTATTGGGTGTTGGTTATACTCGTAAATACCAGTTCCATTTCACGCTGGATTTTGTTATTGTAATCAATCTGTTCATAGAAAAAAAGTGTACAGAAGTTGTAATCAAATCATTTCATACTAGAATGCATCCAAAAAGCGGCAACCAATCAATCTGGACGAGAAGGCGTACAAAAAATAGTTGGTGGAAATAGCGCTGAGCGTGTAAACAAAAACAGATTGATTAAGTGTTCTTGGTGCACATAGGACACCTTCAGAGTCCTCTTTATTAACTTATTATTCCAAGAATGTGAACTGCTTTATGTATAAAGACGACTGGTCTTCTAGAAACGTATATATGTATTATTCTGTTAGTTGATGGTAGAAGTACTTTTAGCGGACACTCACTTGGTTTAAAGTGTTTTTTCTGTTTTGTTTTTTTTCTATTTACATTTTATTTTTGTGACATCATAACATTACATGCCAACAATCTGCAGTCCTTACAATCATATGTCAGCATAACAATTGTCACAATTAATCACTGGCACTGGCTCTGTCATGTACGAAGTATTTTCACAAAAGAAGCACGATCGTGAGGATCATGTGAAAAAGTACATAAATGGTAATGACCCTGACATATTAGACTGCACATGTTTGAAACCTTAATAATTAATTTTAAAGAAAATTACAAGCACATTATTAAGATTACTTGCTTTTATCATATTATTACCATTATAAAAAGAAAACGAGGAAGAAGAAGGTGGAAGGACATGATTGAGAGGCGCCCTCTTTGTCCTCAAAATGAATGCATTCGCTTCTTTTGAAAACCCTGGTTTAAAAAAAGGTTCTGTTCAGAGGTTTGGGTTCAATTTATTTAACACATCCCTTCCCCAAACACTCACCCACCCGCTCCAAATCTCAATATATACAAAGAAGCTGCTTATATGGTAATCACTGCTGTGAACAAGGGTCTGGTTTGCAGTTTGTTGTGTAGCAATATTTTTCTGGGTAGAATCTTTTATTTACTATTATTACAAACAAGTTCACATTTAGTTGCATATCGAGACACAAAGTGTTTACGGTAAAACGATCAAGGAACACTTGAGTACAGGAAGGGCAGAGGTCTCAGTGGTATCATAGGGTGTTTGTAGCTAAGACTGAGTGTAAAAATATGCTCATGAAACCAGAGTTTTGTATCTGTTGTAACAGTAAAGGGTTTGGCGAATGTGTCCCCATTGAAGGTCTGTAAAATATTTCTTAATTTTTTAATGCATGTAGGCCATAACAGTTTCCCTTGAAACCATTTCGTGCCTTTGTATGTTTAGTAATGCACAGCATCTAGTGTCTTATTTCCAGTAGTGATATATTTTTCTTTTATATTTAACAGTTGCTATGATTCGACTGTAATTGATACTACCGCCATGCATTTGTTGAAAATCTGTAAAATGTTAAAGGTACCCCATTATTATCAAGTAAATCCCTAACTTTTGTAATATTATATTTAACTACCTTTCTACTACATTAGCGTGTCTTGTTTGGGAAAAAATCAAAGAATGATGGGTCATGAAGAAATTCTTTAAGTGCGGAGGTTGTTTTTTTAAAAAAAATTGTAAACACATTTTTCCAAAACATGTTTGTTTCTGTAATATTTTCCTGAAAGTATCCTCCAAATGTCTGAAAAGTTTAAATCTGCGAATGAATTGAATTTCAAAGGCACTTCCCGGCAACGAAGTCAAAGGTTTTCTCAAAGTCTACTAGCAGTAACAGTTCCGGTCTTTTCTGTGTTTGAGCATGGTGTAGTATATCATATTTTAGTCTAATTAATCTAGGGAAATGGTTCTATCTTTGCTGAAGTTACTTCCCCCTGCTAATGTTTCTGATATTAGAAAAAAGCCTGGCGTAGGAGTAGATGTCTTTTCCGCCAGATAAGCTTTTAGTCTCTGGCTGCATCTCTCTCCACATATAAACTGCATTAAATTCTTCTCTAATTTTCTATTTTTCGAATATGGGTTATATATTCTTTTATAGTTACAATAATCAAGAGATGGTCTTAACACCAGATTCCAATCAACCAGTCATAATTATTTAACCTTTCTGTCGATTACGTAGTTGTTCCTTTAGTTCTTTGTAAACTGCTGGGCTGTCATTATTTGGACCATGAAAGTTAAGTAATATGTAATCAGAATCTTCAATGCACACTTTCATAAAGTTCCCATCTGGATCACTGTAGAGCTTTGTATTTATATTCAAAATTATTAGGGAACATGAGCAGTAGTGCGCCATCAAGCAGGTTAAAGCTGCCAGATATTTGTGTGATTTAAAAATGAAGTTTCCTGATGCCAAACCGTTGGATGTACACTTTTTCCCTTCGATTTCCACCTCTACTGTTGGTGTATTTTATAATTGTTTATTACAGTTTATTTGTTTAATATTTACATTTACAAACTCGCACCAATAAACTGGTTCCAGAACACGTCTACGCATTTTTTTTTTTTGCCCTATATGCGTGGTCTTGATGTATTTTCTGGCAAGAAGCCTTTGTATGGGAGATTATTTCCAAAAGACCGTTGATTTCAGATACGGAGTATTGCGTTAGAGAAAGTGGTTAAATTCTGCAGGGTAAATCAAAGAACATGTCTACAAAAATGGCGAGAAAATTCATTTAACAGAAGCACACAGCGAATCTCTCTTTTTTTTATAAAGCTTCCATATCACATTTTGACATTTCACGCGCGTCAAGATAAAGGAAAGAAACTAGTGAAAATTAAAATAAATGAAAAGAAAACTGACTGACAGGCCCAAATTTATTAATTTCCCTTTTCTTGTAGATGGTTCGCGAGATTGTGGCCACCTTGCTGGACATGTTGTCTCCGCTTAGCTGATGTCGCAGTTCTTGACAAGCCCAGCTTCCGGACAAAATGGCGTCTGTGTTTTGTGGAAAAGATAGTGCAGCGAGTTAATAAGCTAATCCATTAACAGACCCTCCACAAGTTGCAGACCCCTGGGCACCAAGCAAGTCTGCCAGGCAATGGAGTATGACAAAAGACAGTTTTGCTGCGGTTGCCGGGGGTGGACATGTTCGCCTCGTCTTCGTCTGACATCGGTTTCAACCCTGTCTTAGTCCCTCGCCAGACGGCGATAGCTACATGTTCAACTTTGGTTAGCATGTCTCACTTTCATATGAACGAACGACATTACTCAGACACGGGTGGAAAATCTGCAGGCTGATAGTTCCATCATATTGTGGTAGTCTTGATATTGTGTGTTCGTGCCGCCATGCGAGTATGTTGTTACCACTGATCTGAAAACTACTTTAAAGCCCTCGACATCAGGCTGTAAAGGAACTTTATGAACCCACCAAGCTTTGTAAAGCTATATAAACCAGCATGGAACATGCACAGTCTGGCGGCTACCTCGTCATATGGGAAATCAAAGAATGAAAGCAGATGAAGAAAAATAAAACATGCAACTTTATGGAAAATACGGTGGTAGGGCATCCCAAAGGTTGAGAGGGTATTACCTTACGAGCTTCATTTACCCGCTTTGTGGCAGTCAAGCGGAACCACCCGAGGTCCTTCCATTAGTTTTGGATCATCGGGTTGTTATGGATAATAAAGCATTTATTTATTCGTTGTCATCAGAGGTCTACCCATCTGTTAAGTAAAAATCCCGATTTTGCAATTTGTTCTGAGCTGCTTACTGAGAAGATTGTATCTGGCGAACCTTGAAAGTAGTCCGCGGGTTTCTGTGCCCCCAGGCGATCATACTGTTAGCTACCCCGGCGGCGACTAAACTGGTTAATGGTGCGAGGAAGCCCTGCAGCAGGATAGGGTCCTGTGGGGATGAGGATCGGTCAAAGCCAGTCTCTATCAATGTGTCCAGTTCAATTTCAGGGACACGGGGCTGTCCCTTGAAGCACAGCTTTCTCTTTAATCTGTAAGAATTTAAAAAATGTGAAGACACAACAAAACTCGCACAAACAAACGCTGGATGGTTTTTGGAAAGGCAGCAACATTAACGGCTCTCTCATGGAGGGTTTCTGTAACGGCAGTCGAGCAAAGATGTTTGCCAGGAGTTGATGACAAACGTCAGACGGATGAAAGGGGAGGGGGAGGTTCCTCCCTTCGATCCAGCCACCAGCTCTGGGTGTTGATGTCAGAGAGTGTGGAAGTCAAGGGATGTCACTAAGCAACAAAGTGCACAATCCAGCGAGGTGATGCTGCGGAGAGCCGCCAGAGGGCGTGTCCGCTTGATGGAGCGCGCGGTCAACCGCCCGACACTGTAGACGAGGCGCGTGCGTGGAGGCTGCGACCCGTGCACCTGCCGACATCGTGGCAGATGACTTGGCCCAGGGGGGTTAGCTACCGCTGGGGGTTGCAGGGAAGGGCAGTTGGAGACAGGTCCACTCCCAGCAACTGCAGAAGTTGACGTGCAGCGGCTCTCCCGACAACAGCTTGCGGTCTTTTGTCATGCTCCGTTTGATCGCAGACTTGCTTGGTGCCCAGGGGGGGACGAGACTTGTGGAGGGTGTGTTGATGGAGTAGTGTATGATGTGAACTCACTGAGCTATAGTTTCCACAGCACATTCTCTCTCTCTCTCTCACACACACACATGCGTTCCCGATGTACGCATTCAAGCCAGTTATTTTTGTAATTTTATTTTCTGTTACATTTATTTAGCGGTGTATATATATAGAGTGTCTAAATGAATGTGGACGCATAATGATGCAAAAACACTAAATAATTCTAAATTAGTAATCGCGACATTTACACCGACTTCTTCTGAACCTTACAATCTACATAGTCCACATCCCACCCGCGGTGTTTATGTACTTCTTAACAGCTCGAGTGTAGATAATTAAACCACGTACGTGGCAGGTGACTGCCGGGGAATCATGTAAGTCCGGTGGAATGATCGCACAACTCAGATATTAAAGGGATTCTAAAGGCAAAATAAAACTGCTTAGAATCGCGCATGAATACAACAGTCGTTGTGTGTGAAGCGTCTTGTCTCCGCGGGAACTATCTGACGTAAAGGTAGTACCGAGGTCATGAATAGCAACGAACATCATGGAGATAGGAGAAGATTTATTGCAGTGACCGACTCAGCCTCGGCAATGCAGGATTTCCTCCCGCCTCCGGCATTAAAACCTCATTTCCTTGGGGGTCTGGCGAGCGCCTGGCATTAATGAGCTAAATTAGCGGGATCCGTCTGTCGGCAGTTTGTCCCAGAGGGCGCCCCACGCATGACCATCAGTCTCATTCAGGCAGCTTCTTGGCATGCGCGTGTACGGCTCGCCTACAGATGGTCCACTGGAACTTGAAGTGGGGGGACATCATAGGAAACAGTCTTGGATACATAAGGAATGGGGCTTTCCTGAGACGGTGACATTCCGCTCACACTTTTCACTTTGTGGGTTTTTTTTTTTTTTTTTTTGGTCTTTTTTTGTCTTTTTTTACTTTACTACGGCTGTCTGCTTTCTTTATCAAATTGTCCGAATTCCCGCGGGCTGTCCTCGAAGACTTTTCATTGCTGTCCTCGAAGGGAGGGATCCCCCGTGAGGACGCCTCTAGACTTGACGAAGAGCGCTTCCGCATCAGGCAGCAGAGAAAATGTAGGAATGGTCACGTGGTGTGTGTGGACATGGCCGCTGTGAGGAGCTTCTTGTAACTGGAGATTTACTGAACGCAATAAATGATTAAGATATGCATTAGGCGAATGCTTGGGCATGCATCAACCTTCCGGGATTTTTAAAATCTTTACCTAGTGTTTTTAGGGCTGATTTGTCTTGATTTGGGGGATTTTCATGTGGTGGGTTTGTTGGTTTTTTGTTTTTTTTTCTTTTGTTTTTTGTTGAGGGAAGGAGTCTCTTTCTTGTTTATTGTTTCCTTTTTTATTTTTTCTTCATGCTCAGTATGTGTATCTGAAGCACCAGTGTGGTAGCCTACATCCTGTACAGTGTCTACCGTGGTTACTCATTCTCACTTTTGCTGCACCGATGTGATGGAGCTCCAAGGGCGAGCTGATAGGTCAAGGGTCATCATTCATCCCTCCATCGCTTTTTTTTTTCATTGCGCAGAAGTCACAGGATTTCAACATTGACCTGAGGGTCGAATGTTGTGTCGCAGTATAACAGCTTTTTTTAATGTCGTTGGAATGGAAGCAGTCAAGACCCGACCGTCGTCCATAGATGATTATATTGAGGGGAGAGCAGCGGGAAATGAGGGTCTGTTTCCGTCAGGGATTTACACCTAAGGAACTGTCCACACCCCTGCCCCTCTGCTAGATGAGACTTCTCTACTAACATACCAACAGTCATCCACAATCAATTACTGTGTCCCCTGTGCAGAGTAGCCACAGGAAGTGACGTTGACAATAACACTTTTGCGAGAGTTGAAAAGAAAAGCGTTTCCGTCGTGGCGCCTGACAGCTGTGGTCTCCCTTCCGATGCTCCCATCCTTCCCCCCTACAACCGTCAGTCTCTTAATCACGGACAACTGCTGGAGTCGGTAATGACCGCACGGCCGTCACCAGACTGTCCAGTGATTGGAAAGATTTACTCGGGAGTGCTCGTGGTAACGGCCATAATAGAGCTCGCCTTACGGTCCGCCCGCAAGACCGGACGTCAGCGCTGCTTCTAAAGACCCGGTCTTCCCTTTCTTGCCAGGCCATCATCGGGTCATTTGGATGGTCCAGGCAGTCGCAGACTTAGTCTGCCAGCCCCGGGCTTTTTAAATAATAGGTTTTGTGTACAAAACTGTGCTTCTTGCTCTGGTCAGATATTGACACTGACTTTCTACAGGACTGACACTGACTTTCTACAGGACTGACACTGACTTTCTACAGGACTGACACTGACTTTCTACAGGACTGACACTGACTTTCTTCAGGACTTACAACACTGGCTTTCTACAGGACTGACACTGACTTTCTACAGGACTGACACTGACTTTCTACAGGACTGACCTTCAGTGTACACAACACTTGAGTCCAAAAATCACAAACACGCGCAAGTCAATGCCATGTAGAATGAGCTACTGCAATAGTTGTTGGTATTCGTCTTTGTCTCTCCTTTCCTTATTCTTTATTTATCTATGTGTCAGTATATTAGCACGAGAGTGTATATATGTCTATTAATGAGAGCGTGTATATGGTGCTGGTTCATATTGTTTACATGGCGCTGCCTTATGCTATGTCCGTCCTCACATTCTCATCCCTCTGTCTTCATCAAATCCTTTTCTGAAAACGTGATATACTTATTTGTACACGTGACAATTGCTAAATACTGAAATCAAAACTATTCTGCCTTTCACATCTCTTACATCTTCAAATGACTCAGTGCACACGTGAAGTGCGAATAGTCGAAAAGGAATTAAAGCGACGATCACCGAGGTGGCGGCCATTTGTCGCCAGACATGTCTGATTACCCCGCAGCTGGCAACGAGCAGTTGGCTGAGTGGCTGGCCTGGTCCTCACCTCCTGTAGCCTCAGTACCGCCCGACGACCGTGTGAGCATGCCTGACGACCTCATTGTGTG
Organism: Pomacea canaliculata; assembly: GCF_003073045.1. Classification (NCBI taxonomy): domain Eukaryota; kingdom Metazoa; phylum Mollusca; class Gastropoda; order Architaenioglossa; family Ampullariidae; genus Pomacea; species Pomacea canaliculata. The sequence goes on from NC_037597.1 coordinate 4,361,629, forward strand.
CAGCCATGCGTGTCTGTTGCAGGTTCGCCCGCCATTTCCACGCCACGCACGTGCTCAAGACGGACGATGACGTGTTGCTGGACGTCACCGGTGTCCTGCGGTCCTTGGCCTCGGCTCCGCTCGATGGAAACACCTTGTGGGGGAAGTAAGACCTGCTTACACATCATCATATTTGTCTTGTGGGGGAAGTAAGACCTGCTTACACATCATCATATTTGTCTTGTGGGGGAAGTAAGACCTGCTTACACATCATCCAGTTCTTCTCACAGAATGATCCATACTTCTTTAATAACTCTGAACTCTTGTAATTTATTTTTGGGGCTTTACGGATGAGACTGTTGATAGCGGATATCTTGTTTCATGTTTACTGTTGTAGTGTCTGGCCACGTGACATGTGTTGTCTTGCTGTTCATTGTGAGGGCGAGACTCAGTGGACTGTATACAAGTCCAGTTATTTGGACAACAACAATTAGTGTGGACTTCTCCGAATCCCTAGTCCCTACTTTGTGTCTAGATACATTCAGTTGATGTTGTCGGTTTCAAAACAATTGTCGTGTGTCTGTGTGTATGTAAATCTCTGTGTGTGTGTGTGCGTGTATGTCGGGGTATGTATGATGTGTGTGTATTTGTGTTATTAGAGAACTTATCAAACTTTGATGCTTTTTATTCATTTCTTCATCTGGAGCTAATGAAAGTGTTTTTGTATTTTTAAAATTTTTACGGCAGTGATTATAATTATTTTCCTACTTTTTTTTATTCTAATGCTTCTCTGCTTTCTTTCTTCTTTACTTTGTCTTTCATAAATATTTCAACTCCCTATTTTTTTTAATCTACATCTTTACATCGTTTACTATTTCTTTCTCTTCATTAGCTCACTCTTCCTTTTAAGTAGTTCTTTCAACTATTTTTACTTTTTCTTTTCTTCTGGATACAATCTGGAGCACAATACTCCAATATTAAAACTAAACATTAAAACTAAAAGCTGTTGAAACAACTTTCAACATTTTAGTACCTGGTGTGTCTCCAATGGCAGAAAACTTTAATGACATGACATAGAAGATGAAAAAGAAAAATCAGAGGAAGGTTCGTTTTTTTTAAGTTTGCCTGGAAACGTAAGCTTCTTCTTTCTAAAGGGAAAATCCTTTAAGATGTAAAATGTTCAGTGTTGCAGAGGCTTGAGGCCATGCATTGTGGTGTTTTATTTCCAGGACCACAGATCCGACATTAAATGGTACAATAACTGGGGTAACTGCCGAGAGCTTTGCTTCTTGCCATCGCCGCCGACTTCTTGCCGAGTATTATTAATCCGTTCTTCTGTTTCTTCTCACCTTTTTTTCTCTCCCTCCCTTCCCCTCTTTCTTTCTCTGTGAGCGTGTGTGGGTGAATATATTTCTTTTTTTTTTCGGCTGAAAGTGACCTTTTTTCCACTTTTATCTTTCCCTTTGTCTTTGCTTCCTCTCACTTTCTTTATCTCTTGTTTGTGTGTGCGTGCGGGTGTGTTTGTTTGTTATGCCTATGTGCATGTTATACCATTATAAGTGGCTTAATATTAATATTAACCTGCTCGCAAACCTACTCACAGCTGTCTGTATGATTATCCATTGCTGTGACCTCTTGACATTATGATGTTCTTGTTATGATCGTTGTCTGTCTTCTGTTGATAACAGCACGGATCTTGACAGAAGTATTCGCTCTGCCAAAAACTGTTTAACCACTTTCCGGATAATGTATTTATGATATTTCTTATGTTTAGTGAATTTCCAGGTGTTAGTGACAGATTTTGTGATCTTACCGAGTGCCATCAGTGATTACAGCTTTCTGTTTTGTCCTCCAAGCCATTAAAAGTCTTCTTGTTTCTGAGTTACACAGCCGCTTATAAATCCCAGACTCCAGCATCCAAAAACAACAAATATTTCTATAACATGATCTCATCGCGCCTTTTGTCAGTCTGTCCTCGTGATGTAAGTCAGTAGCACGGGTCTGGAGGCGTTATTCCGTTATCCTCGGAAGCCGTGCAAGGCCCTCTGTAGATCACGTGACCAACAGTCCACCGCAGGGAAGAAAAAAGCGGTCGACAGGTCTGGAAATCCTGATACATCATATGTTGTCTTTGAGCCGTTATTAGCGACCTCCAGAAACCCAGGGGGCTATATTTAGACTTAATGGAATTTTTGTATCACGTAGAGCTTCTGTATGTTCTCGTTTCTACTATCAGCCCTTGAGGAAGGTGTTTGGTACGAAGAGCTACTCGTCTTTGAGACAAAAAAAAGTTCTTGTTGGCGGCTGCAATTAGAGCCGTTACCCAGCTGCTTGTCAGGCCTTGTTCGTGGAAGACAGTTGCAGATCTTGTGACAAAGCTGACGACTGCCACCTGTACCCAGGGGGAGCTGGCCATTGTCTGCCTACAGACAAAGGAGACACCGTGTCAGTCGTAATTAGCACCTGTGTGTCTGTGTGTCTGTCTGTCTGTCTGTCTGTCTGTCTGTGTCTGTCTGTCTGTGTGTCTGTGTGTGTCTGTGTGTTTGCCAGTGTGTGCGCATGTGTGTGTCCTTCCCTAGAGTGCAGCCAGCCACAGGCAAGGAATTCATCAGTGTCAGATGTTTAAAGTTTCTGTGGACTCGTTAAACTTTTATTATCGTTCACATGCGAGAATGTCTCTACATCAATGTAGAGTATCAAGGGTGTCTTTAATGTGTATTAGCGATTTTTTTAAACCCAAAAATGCACTGAAGTGCTGCTGGCGAGAATTCCTTAATGTCAAATGTTAAAAGTTCATGAGCCATACGTAAAGTTTATGTTTCACTTTAAATGGAAAACGCAGTGGATTCTTTAGATTGAAATAAAACGCTTTTGGCTCCAGACGAACAGTTCACACATTTGTTGTTGTTGTTGTTGTTGTTGTTGTTGTTGTTGTTGTTGTTGTTGTTGTTGTTGTTGTTGTTGATGCACTTGCAGAATTGTATAATTTATCTCGTGATTACTTTACGTCGTTTGGTCGAGAGTTTGTCGAGAATTAAATGTAGATAAAACTTTGAGTTTCCTTTTCATAGATTGTTTCAGTTCTCATTTTGCACCAAATGTTTTGTAAAATTAAAATTAAGAGTGCACTAAACTTTCAAATGCAAAACGGTCTTTTAATTTTCTTATATTCTTACCTGTCTGTTCTCGTGCTGTGGTGATGTAGATGCTATTGACTTTAGCTTCCACTACATCAGCAGAGCAGGCGAGAGGCTCATACATCAGCCAACATGTATCACAACTCGACTTCCCTGGTCTTGCAGTCAGATTAGCGCTGACGAGCCACTTCCCCTCCCCAATGCCCTCACCGCCACCAAGAGAAAAAAAAACAAAGGCTAAGAAGAAATAACTTTTTTGTGATGCGTCCGTCTGTCTAAAAAAAGGGATAGAGAGAGAAAATTAACTTTGTTAGCAAGAAACTTAAAACTTTCTGCTGTCTTTCCAGAGACTCAACACTTCAGCCTCTCTTCTGCTTCTTTTAAGTGGTCCTGGTCTGTGGCCTAAGATCGTAAACAATGTTTTATATATATATATAGCAGAGTTTGAACTTTGTATGAAAACTTCGCCTTCGTCAGTTCGCCTGGTGATGAATGTTTGATTCCAAAGCAAGTACAGAAAGAATGTATTGGTATCGAATCTTGAACAGGTCAGGTCTGCACGTGCACGACTTCACGTGTAGGTGTGTGTGTGTGTGAGAGAGAAAGGAAGAGAGATTGAGACAAATATGCTACATACACGGTAAACCCACATTCGGAACTTTTTTCTTTAACTCAGGTGTGATGTTTATGTGAGAAAATAGATTCCAATACTACATCGAATTTATTTCGCTTTTGAATGTAACAATGTCTTTCTTAGAACGGGGAGAAGTTCTTGAGAAGAAAATTCCCAGTTGACTGAAGTCCTGATGTTTTCATCATCCTGTCAGAAACTGGAACTTCAGGATTGAGCTAAAGAAATGTAGTTTACATGTTTCAGATTTGTCTTTCATTAGAAGGAGAAGTCTTAATTGTATTTTTGTTGGTCGAGCTCTTGCGATTTAAAAAATAAGGGTCGAAAATCTGATTAATGGCGTCTGGTTTTGGACATGCAATCATTTAAATGGTTTCAGACTTCATAGATGTCGCTGTGTTTTCAGCTCGTGTTTCATGAAGTGCGCAGTAGCGGCTTCTGTGCGAGTTTTATGTCAGATCTTTCGAAGTTCGTGGAGTACTCTAAAGAAGTAACCTGAGACGACTTCCAGACAAGCCAGGACCTGGAGAATTAGCTCCATCGCGCGCCAAGCAACAAGTCTTCAGCTTCAAAATTAAAGAAGCTTCTGGAAGGATGTTTTCGGTCCTTGTTTTGCCACAGCTGAAGAGAGCAGACGAGGGAAATGTGGTATACAGGTCCTGTCGTTACTGACTAAAGGGAAATTCATTTCTTCAAGATGGAAGGGGGGATATTTTCCGATGTCTGCAAATTTCGCAGGAAAAAGCTGTTTGCAAAACATGAAATATTCATGTGCATGTCTTCTTCCTCTTCAAAGGAAACCATCGATGGTGTTTGACGGTCAATCGATGCCCAGATGCGTAAAACCTTTGTTATAAACTCCAAGGCAAACTCGCCGGAGCCCCAGAGACTCTTGAAAGAAGACATCCCCAGTCGAGGCAATCCCCTGACCACAGAATAAATTTACCCTTCACCTGAGCCCCTGTCCTCCTCTTGACACAGGCGACCGATAATCAAAGCCTGTACTGCAGATAGAATGTCTAAATGCCGTAGTCCAACTCGGAGAGAGACTAAAAATTTGCAGAGAAAGTCGAGCATAGGTGTCGCTTTCCTGTCGAAGTTGTGTGGTGCGATGCTGTAAACTCTGTCGTCTGGCTGGAGTGGTGGTCATTGCAAGGTCTTCAATCTCGTCCAGTCAGGTCCACAAGGAGTAATTATGTTCAGCCTCGCAGACAGAGCCAGACACGCTCGTGTCCACCCCGACACGTGAGGAACCATCGGCAGTAATTCGCTGGGGCAGACCTGTCTTGTCATTTCCCACTTCTGCCTCTTTGCGGGGGCACCACGATGGTCCCGCCCACAACTGGATGTGCTTTTCGTGTCCTCATCATGTCTGATTTGCCTGGTCTGAGGAGGATGCGTCCTTACAGCTTTAATTCCCCGCATCCCACCCCTTGTCATTCCCAAATACCAAACAACAATATTACATTTGAAAGCTAAAAACTCCAGTAAAATGATTGTGTTTTATTGACCACATAACTCCGATAAAACAAGTTTATTTAATTGTCCTAATCTCTAAGAAATTGCAGCGGAATGAGCTCATTTCTTTGGCCACAAGCTAAGCGCATTAAAACAATAGGAAGCTTCACAAATAATTTCCCCTGCCCGCACTGACATTCGCGTTTTCAGCAATTTCCTGAAAATCCATCCGTCCGAATGTTATCCGAGTCACGTGCAGTGGTTCCACAGTGGAGAAATGGCTGACAGAAACATTTTGGAGTACCGTTAATATACCGTTAATAGGGATTTCAACAACGGGTTCACCAACACCCACAGTCACTCGCAATTATTCGTTATTGAAGTTTGTCTGAATATAACTATTGACAAATAATATAGACGTCCTAGTGCAAGTGTGTTCTCAAACCTTTTCCAATGATTTGTAGTTGGTGTTGATCTCAAAACGCTTTTGATTATTTCCAGTCAGCAGCCAAGGATGTGCTGCCTGCTTCTGTACCCGCAGCTTCCTGCTGGCTTCACTCCGGGTGTGCGTGTTCTCCACACCCACAGCTGTGTCATAAGTTTGCTTCCCGCGGTCTAGTCATCGTGATGGATGGGTATGCCTGTTCCCTGCGCTCAAATAGGCTTGATATATTTCCCCTGCAGTTTTTTTCCTTTTTTGCCTCTACTCACATTGGGTTTTTTTCCCCTGCAGTCATGCCATCTTGTTTCCCCTCTACCTCCCCCTCACATTGTTTTTATTCTGCGGTTTAATCAAGTTTGAGCGGTTTTGTTTGTTTTTGTTTTGTTTTGTTTTTTTGTCTTTTTTTTGTTTGTTTGTTTGTTTGTTTGTTTTTTGTTTTTTGGGGGTGGAGGGGGTGGACAGTCTTTCAACATTCTCAAACTCCAGTTCAGTTTTTGAAAGACCAAAAACTCATTCCATGAGATCAAAGTGGGTTCAATCCATTAAAACCCGTACTCGTTGCGAACTTTGAAAAGGACCTAAAATTGGACTGTGGAGTATGAGCAGGATCGCTTTTTTGAGTCATTGCCCCGATTCTGTCCTTTTAAAGAAATGGTTTTAGCAGAGCAGACAAACAAAGCAGAACAAAAACAAGCTGCAAAAATAAACTTGAAGAACAGCAGAAATCAGAAATGACTTTGTAAGTAACATGGATCTGAAAAAAAATTGCTTCTTGAACACAACCTGAGCGATTTTTCTTCATCTGAGTGGAAGACAAGCAGAGATTTGCTGGACTGACTCACACTGGCCGTTAGAAATACCGCTTACAGGCAACGGAGTGCAGCGGGTAATTTTCTTGTTTTTCTAGTGGCAGGTGACAATGCCGATGTTTGAAGGCTTATATTTTGAAATTAAGCATAATTATATACTCATATTTTTGAAATTATTATTTTAAAATAAACTTAACCCATGTTGCACTCGGGTTAGCCTTCGACCTCTTGTATCCTGCAGGCAGCCATGTTTGGACAGTGCCAAAACCTCAGTAGAGATTTATCAGCTTTCTTTAATCTTATTCCGCCATGGTTTTTATTATTTCCTAAATTATTTCCCTGCCTCAAGAATACTATTTTTGTAATCAGTATTGCCTTGACTTATTGGCTGCCTTTAGTTTTGTTGTAAAAGAAAAGGTAACTCGCCGTTGTTAACAACATTAGCTGTTGACAGTTATCCCCTCTGGACAGTGCATGCTGGGTAATCAAATACCCGATGATATGAGCTGCGTGCGAGTCACTGTCCTCTCCACCATCGAAAAAAATATGAAGGCAGTGAGCGAGTTTTTATGCTGTTGCCTCGAAAAAAAAATGGCTTCTAACTGCCTGGTGGTGTTGTGTTTCCGGCCAGGGTAATTATCCGCAGGACGTCTAGCTCTGGCTGACGTCACCGGCGCACTGCTCGCCTGGCGTCACGTCCGGTCATGGCGGACTGTCATGGCGGCTCCTCTGCAACGCATGTCTGGCTTGTGGAGCAGCGGCAGTAATGTGGCGCGTGGAGTCACATGCACGTGAAGTAATGACAGTAATATTTCAGCCTGTACCACAGCAGTCATCGCCCCTGCTATTAGGGTATTGGCTTACATTGGTGTCCTATGACAGCATCCAATCAGCATTTAGCAGTTTTCCCAGTGTCGTGCGCAAACAGGAAAAGGGGGCGGAGTCATAGTATGTGCGTGGCTTAGTTTATTGTAGTGTTTCAGTGTAAGCTTCGCGATGTATTGGTTGATAATAAGGATTGGAATCAGTTCTGAGTCTGAAAATGTCGCTTTGACGGTTGCCTGCTCTTGCTGAAGCAGTAAGTTAGACAGTGGGCACAGGAGCAAGTTAGACAGTGGCCACAGGAGCAAGACAAAATGGCTAAGTGGGCTTAACAGCTGAAAGAGTCCGGCACTGTCGGCCTATGTCTAGCTCTTCCACCTTTGAACATGCTCTGGCAGATACAACATTTATCCGCTCCAACACCTTTCTTCATCGATGAGGAGAGCTGGACAGTAGAGGTCGAGGGTTTAAGAACATTGTAACTGTATTATTAATCAACACAACCATAAGCCCAATTTACTAATTGTGAGGGTTTTTATTAAATAACTAGGTTAAAACAACTATAATATACTAATTTCTTTGTTTACATGTATTCTGTTACTGAAGTATACGGACAGACTTATGTTATTACTAATTTAATGCTAACATTATTTTCACCTCTTTCTTTCTTTGTGTGTGATTACAAGAGCTATTCATGAAGCAATTGTTTAAAAGATATCATTTATTGTTGCTATATATATATATGATTTATATATATGTGTTAAATAATTTTGCAAACACGGCACAATTTAAAGTCAGTATGCAAAGCATCACTGTACACCTTTACCGTTTCTGCGTGGATTTATTTCTGTAATGAAAATATTTGCTGTTTGACACTTTTGTAGCTAATTATTCATGTAAATTAACTCCAGCAGCCAGCTAACTTGTGGGGGAGACACAGAGAGAGAGAGATGGGAGGTCACGTGATATGACGCTGCACGCTGTTATTGTTCCCCTCTAGCTCGCTGTCCGTTTGCCCTTTGTGCACTTGATCGATTATTTCAGAGTCGTGGGATGGGCCATGTCGATGTTGGCTTTATTTGACCGATCAGTGTCAATATGTTAATTAAGGTGACCAGACGTCCCGCATTTGGCGGGACAGTCCCGCTTTTGACCTCGTGTCCCGCCTGAATATCGGGCGGAAAGCCCAATGTCCCGCTTTCTGGCTTTCTGACAAGTCCATCAAATGTCGCTGTTGTCTTTAAAAATCTCTTTTTTCGGCGTTTTTTGACGGTGACGACACCATCATCGGCACGTGTCCCGCTTTCGCCCCCGAAACGTCTGGTCACCTTATGTTAATATACCAATATTGTATCACTGTGGTTGTGTCACGTGCTGCAGTGTCGTGCAGCTGATACTAATGTAAGTGTTGCAGGTTATGGTGTCCCTCACAACATACCGCCTTCAATGTTTTACTAGCATCAACGCCTTCCAGCTTTTCTTGAGACAAAGGCGATCATTTCTTTTGACATTTTGAATGGAAACACGAGGCGGACAGAGAGGAGTCTTCACACCTGCTGACGCAGGCGCCGTCTACAGTGTTTATGTGTCACCTGACACTACTTGCGTCTGCCACCAAAGCGGAAGTCTTGCATTTCACTTTTTTTTTTTTCAATTTTTCTCTGCTGCAGTTCTAATCCGTAGACGAACCTTTCCACAAACACGGGTGGCTGTGAAACATGAGGCTGTCTAGGTCTAGCATGGTGACGGCTAAGAATATGATAATATTTAGGGTTGTATCGTAAATTGAACAACAGGAAAATACCATATTGCAAGTTATAGGTCTACCTTAACGGAGACCAACGGTAAACATGTAGTGACACCTACTGCTGTCCTTACATGTCTTTTTTGCGAAAATATCCAATTGAAATTTCACCAAGGAGGACAGATGTAGATTGATACAGACACATAAGTTATTTTACCTTAAAGGTCATAGTCAGTGTGAAGACTGAAAATTGTTAGACTTAGCTGTTGCAATGACAGTTGCTGTACACAACACTATCAGTAAGGTGACATCTGAAGTTCTTGAAAAATATGGACCATCCCCTGATGTCAGAATTGGCGCCATACTTGATGTGGAACAGTTATAGGACAAATAATTTAAGTCGAAATAGTCTCCAAGCCTTTCCGGATTTTTTATTTCTCCCAAGAATAGTAAACATAGAGAACGGCCTCCAGACAAATGCGCAGATAGTAATCTTGTTGGTCATTTTTCTTTCGATTTTTAATATAAATAAATAGGGATGGGTAACTAACTTCCGTGTCTTCTACCTTCTATACAATTGATTACAAGAAAAAAGTGGTTGCACGTGGCCACAAAGTGTCCTTGTGACTAATCAGGAAGAGGACAGACTGTATTGTCAGCTTCCAGATGATCAACGGACATAAAAACACAAATTATGAAACACATCACGTGAGCAGTGCAGCAGAACCGTCCATGTCAGACGTGAAGTGTTTACGAGAAAAACGCAATTCCACTGCAGAGAGATGCAATCTCGGACAATTTCGTTGTAATCAGGGCCAAATGCCCACCGGAAAAGGGCCCCGTCTGTCAAAAAAAAAAAAAAAGAGAGAGACTTCTCCAGATAGGAGGACGCGGAGCGCATGAGGAAACTTTATCCAAATTCCACCTTCCACCCCAACCATCTCCAACCTTCCATCTGTCCAATAGCTGGCGAGCATCTCCTACGTGGAGGTGGAGGTGGTGTGGTGGTGCCACTAGACATGTCAGATGGCGCTGTTGCGTGTGTGTGTGTTGATATATCTAAGTGAACACTATCCTCGACCTCTTATCGTTAATACTCATTGTGTGTATGTTTGTGTGTTCATATACTCGACCTCTTATCGTGAATACTCATTGTGTGTCTTTTGTGTGTGTGCGCGCGCGTGCACTTTTAATAGCGAGCATACGAGTATGAATTCTTGCCTGGTCTTGTGAAGTTTCAGGAGGGACTGGGTGGTGGAAAGAACGGGAAAATGGCGTGAGCCCGACTTCCCGTCCTCGGTGTATCCCACCTTCCCCTGCGGCTCTGGCTACGTCGTGTCCCGTAACCTGCACACCTGGCTGGCGGACAACGCCCGACACCTGCATTCTTTCCAGGTATATGCAGGAAGTTTTAATTCTGTCAGAAATCTGCTGTATCCAGATTGCATTTCTGGAACGTGCATGTGACCCTGTATACATATATATATGTATGGACAAATATTGGAATATAAACAGTAGAGATGTTTCATTTGGTTACAGCTGACAGACATCAGCAGTACAATGCATTATTTTAAACTGTATATTAATTATTGTATATTATTTATTTTTCAAATTGTACCACAGTTCAACGTATCGCCCAATATTTTTGTGCTTTTTAAAAGTTTGCACAGATATAGTTTGTAAGTGCACTCAACTGTATCTCTAACACACTTCGCCACCTTCTGCCGTTCAGTACCTGGGCCGCAGTTATGAAGCGAGAGTAAGTCGTTTCTCCAGGGCAAAATCGGAAACACAAGGAAAGTGTATTGTTTCATAAGTTATAAACCGGTGTCCATACTTCTGGGACACTGTTCATACTTCCCTACCCTAAGCCGCTTTCTAAGTAAGGCTCCTGGCGAAAACAACACAGGGTTGGAGACCACTTCATCATGTTGGAAACCAGACGCTTTTCGAGTTCTGCCTGTAGACATTGACTTATTTTCGCTTCATAACTACCGCCCCTGGACCCGGTTGCATTGCTCGGGCGTAGCTAGTCCCCTGCTAGTCCCGACTAAACCCCCTTATACCCGACTAGCTAGTCTCCTCACTTACGCCGGTTGCACTGCTCTGGACTAGCCTCGCGACTAGCCACGTCCGAACTAGTAACTACGGACTAAGGGTTTTACAAAAACCTTCACGGGTTTCCACCGCGAAACGAAATTTTCACGCGGGAGATCACTCTAATCTCGAAAATGTCAGATGCAAAAGTGAAAGACAAATTGAAAAATAAAACGTCTATGGATTAATAGTGACAGTCGCTGCAAATCAGACGTTGCTCTTGTCAAAATTTCGAACGGACTGCAACTAAAAGAAGCAGCGGAAAGATGTGGCGAGGACGGTATGTGCCCAGTCGTCGGCAGAACGATCAATGCATGAGGTAAATAAACTGTTTTAAGTTTTTTGCATGTAAACAACCACAAAAGTAATGCATAAAAATAGTTTTCTTTTGGATAGGTGGAATCAATTTGGAAAATAAAGTATCGCTCTGGCTGACACAGGTTGCAATTTGTTATTTTCAGGCAATGAAGAAATGCTCCGCGAGTGATAAACAATGTCCACAATGTAAAGCTGCCCTGTACAAAATGAAGTCCACAACCTCAGATTGCAGAGTAGATTGATGCAATCCTAAATTATGTTTGGGTTGCATAATCATGATATGTTTCAATAACATGTTACTCTCAGCTCTTGTTATTTAGTTCCTCTTTGTTTTCTGTATTTGAATTTATTCTTTGTTAGTACTGTTGTGTATTCTTTTATAGTTCATATGTTATTTGTTTTCCTGTTCCTTGCATGTTGTCCATGTTTGGTTCTTGTTCTTAAGAGCTAAGAACAAGCTCCTTAGGAGGGTATGTGCTTTACAAATTTTGCATTTATCATTATTAATCCAAGTTTCAATGGCGTTGAACACATCAGTTACTAAAAAATATTTAAACGCTCTGTTAATTGATCATTCTTGTCTATTTATAGCCAGTATCATGAATCATGGCAGTTTCTTTTAAACAACATTAATAGTTCTTAAATATTAATGTAATTTTTATTTTATTTTATATATTTACTTTATATATTATTGTAATTAGTTGGAACTTACTAGCTGTAGTTCTTTTTTGTGTTGATTATTTAAACTTTTCATTCTTAAGTCCTCATAGCTGAATGTGTATTAGATCATGTCACTATTAGTCAGCATTCATGTATTGGTTGATGAATTGGGTGCAACCTGTATGTCTGTTATGCTGCATGGTACCAACATTCTAACATGTTAAAATGCACATATTTTTTGAGGGAATAAAAAAAGAAAGTGCAAGAATCCTAAATCCTTGTCTTGAAAAAGGAGTTGACAAACGGGATATATATAAAATCTTTTTTTTTTCTTTTTATTTTTGCAATCATTAAAAGTAAATTCTGCCGTACACTATGTATTGGTTTTCATTCTAGTCAACAGCAAGCGAGGAATGTAATGTTACTGCTCTCTCCCCCTATTGAAATGAGCTCAGGACTATTCAATGACAGTTCAAGTGCTCCCTCTCTACTTTATTCAGGTGATAATGAAAATTGTTCAGTTGAAAAGGTGAATCCAGGTACAAACATAATTGTAGTTCATGTAATCTGTTTTTTGCATATTGTGTATTATAAATGAAATATTTTTCAGTATGCAATCGTGTAATTGCCATCTCAGACATGTCCCACAGTTTGTTGGGATGTCGCCAGTTTCAGTAACCATATGCTTTTATATGAATGAATTGTTAGTCCATTGCCCAACCCCTTTAACCTAGAGGACCAGTGAACCACTTTTGATCTCTCCAAAATGGGTGACCATGCCAGGAGCTAGTGCTCCTGTCGGCATATTTCTGGGGGTCATTGAGACAAGCATACCACTTGACCATGGCAAAGGGGTGGTCCAACAGAGGGAAAAAAAACATGTGCACACTAAAATCTGTAATATACACCTGTAAACGCTAAGAACTACAGTATTTACATGTAGGCTCGAAAACCTACAATGTGTGCATACTGAGCCACACAGATATTTAAAACTAAGACAAAACTATTTTCATTGAAAAAAGCTCTTTTACTGAAAAAAAAAAAAAATATAAAAAGAGAAAATTGCTTGAATTATCTGGCTTCATACAAATTTAAACCACTTTCTAGAAGCACATCTTTTTCCCAGTTGGTACCCTCTTCATTGTAAGCCCTGATAGGGAGAGTGTCACAAAGAATCATACGACTTCCATCATCTGGTCCCTGCTGCAGCACTTGTGGAAATGAAAGTCCCTCTGTGCTGCAACATTCCAGAATCAGGAAAACATACACTGTATTAGTAATAATGAGTGAGTGTGGTGACCATACAAGAAAATCATAAGTTCCAGTAAGGAACATTTGAAGCTGTACCTGGGTAAAATAACTAGGTGTTGTGCTTAGTTTAAAGCTCCCACTGTTTGGGGATGTTCACCATCCAAAATCATCAGCACTTTTGTTTCTACCTTTCATGGTGATGGGACATTTGACCTCCACACATCCCTCCCCACAGTAATCACACCTTCCTATACCATTAACCAAATGCAGGGTAATCATTATTTAAAACTAGTCCTGTGTCGCATATTTGAAACTCTTTATGAACTTTTACCAGGACATCTTTATACAAAAGCTTTCAAAATTACTGACAAGGCTGGCTGGTCTACATATATGACAAACACTGCATGTTTGAGGCTGTTATTCATCCAGCCTTCATCTTAAACCTCTAGGAGGACTTATGCTGATCACAAGTTTTGCTTAATCTGATGAAAAAGACATGTCTTAATTTTAACTTTGAAATTCTGCATACAAATAAATTGTACTTTACCATAAAATATTAAAGCTCTAGGAGAAGGATCTGTGAATAAGGGACTCTTGCTTTGTTCTTGCACTTAAGGCTTGTTGACCTCCATAAAGTTGAACATCATGATTATCAGCATGCTCATCATACAGAATGCTATACTTGTGCAATACTATGCATGCCATGATGATAACTATAGCTCTCTTTGGACTGTACCTGCAAATAGGCAAAAAGGAATCATATATTCTGCATCTTTACACAAATGACATGGGCACACAACAACTGCTAAACCTAGAAAATGATTTTAACCAAATTAATAACAAAACTGAACAGTATACGTGAGAAAAAAGCTTAGATGTAAGTGCATAAATATATGTTAATTTATTTCTTTAGGGGAAACATGGCTTGAAAGGTTTGCATGTTATACATGCAAAAGTTTTACTGAAGAGACACATGTGAACACATTCAAACATGCCCATTACTTTCTGCTCTTTGTTATTTGTGCAAAATATAATATATTAATTTATTAACATGTAAGACACTAACTTGAAAAAAAAAACATAAGGCAGTTATTATAATTTTCTCTTCCTTCATGTGGACATAATATTCAAATATAATGTAAAAATATTGTTTCCAAAACTTATGACTCCAATATAATTTAGTATGACATACCTTGATGTTTCTTTAAAAGGCAAGGAAGGCGTGTTTTCAGTACACCGTTGCATCTTCAATTCTTTCTTGAGTTTATCCCCTGACTAATCAAGGATGTACTTCATAAGCTCGGTATACAGCTTTGACTCGGTCAAAATCCTGGTGTCATGACTATTTCCAGAATACTTAACAACACAGTTAATTATATTTATGCCACTATCACAAACTAGCTGTACATCTATTGAATGATAACCTTTTTTATTTACAAATTCACGTTCGTGCTCAGACGGTCCCTGTATTTTTACATGAGTGTCATTTACGCACCCAAACACGCTTGGAAATCCAGCGATTGCGTAAAATTATGATTTCTGCATTTTTTCATCCCTCTGGCTAGGTAGTTGATTTATTTAGACGATTTGTAAGAGCCTTAGAAACACGGTGAATTGTTCGAGAAACTGTCGACCTATGCGCGTTGATCGTATCTCCTGAAACTGTTTCAAAACATCCCGAAGAATAGAATCGAAAACGTGACTCCGAAGGCTCGCTTTCGCTGTATTTTGTTATAGTTCACGATAACGATTAACAAGTTTAAGGTCCATTTTGTAAAAGTACATAACTTTCATCTACCAAAAACAAGTTTCACATCGTCATCCTACGTTTCTTCTGTAAAATTTATAAACGAAAACCGAGTTGCTGTGGACGCTCGTAAGTTAGTCACTTGCTAGTCGGCTGCTACGCCAACCCCCTGGTTGGACTAAAGTTACACCCGAGCTGCGGACTAAAATTCGCCTAGTCGGGAGCAATGCAACGGTCGTAAATTTAGTCGGGTACTATACCCCTGCTACGTCCCGACTAAGGCCTTGCGCCCGAGCAATGCAACCGGGTCCTGGTATCTTGTTTTGCTTTTTGTTGTGGCTACAAAAAAGTTTGACCTTTGCACTGAGCTGGTTTTATCTGACTGGGTTATTTTTCTTAATTCATTTCCTGTTAACAGGGAGAAGACGTGTCCATGGGCATTTGGCTGGCGCCGTTGGCACCACGACTGATTCAGGTGAGATGCAATAACCGATAACTCAGACTTCTCCCTCCCTCCCTTCCTCCCTCCCTGTTGCACATCGAGACATGCTTCCTCGATTTTTGAACTTGCGCTTCGGTAAGACTGCGGTCACGTGATGTCAAACAGCGGGACTAGGCTGGAGTCCGTTTCTGAGTATCGATAGTAATGAGGAGAAACTTTCTACCGGAGCACATCGCTGGCCACTGGCGTGTTAGAGAGACTTACATTGTGGTGCTGACGTGTTTGTCGGACACTAGTGACGTCAGAGTGTGGTGGTCAGTGTCACCATCTTCCATGCAGACGTTTGCTGTCACGTGACACACTTCGCGAAAAACACCTGGCTGTCGTTAGATGATCGCTTTCTCACTCTGGGAGGTAAAAAGGCTGACAATCCTTCTTGCAAGCACGCACACAGTGAAAACGTGTTTGTTTGTTTGTTTGTTTGTTTGTTTGTTTGTTTGTTTGTTTGTTTGTTTCTAACAGAAAACAAAACGTCAATGAGCGTTTGAGGGTTTAAGCTATTCTAAAGGTCAGGCTGTTTTTAATGCATTTTCATGAGAGAAAGTTGGGTCAAACGGATTCCCTCATTTTTTTCTTCGTCTTCTTGTGATGGCGGTCATGAAGTTTTCATCTGCCAGGGTTTGAAATCTATACTTCGTCTTAAATTGCTTTTCCGATCCATCAAATCGATCCAGCCAAACCGAAAAGATGCTTTGATTAGTTCACCTTTTTAAATTCAGACCTCGGTCACCACAGGTGTCTTGCAGCGACAATCGTAGAGCACTTGGCGAGAATTCAAAATGCCGTTTCTAGTCTGTGGGTCTGTACTCGCGGTGTAGATCGACAAAGAAAAGATTTTTTTTGAACATCAGGAAATTGTAATGGCTGAAAAATACCTCACGAGCTGAAGAGGTTACCGTGAACTTTTAAGTTTGGTGCAAACAAATACAAACCGCTAGGTTCTGTGTTTGCATACAACATGCAACAACAACAACAACAACAAATAAACAACAGCCATAGCGGAAAGAGGCAGCTAGGACATCGTGCACACAACAATAATCACAAGGTTAGTTTTTAATTTCCTTCTATTAAGATAGAAATCTAAAGTAAAATAAATGTTTCACTTTCACTTAATTTGACACTAATACATCATTTTCCGTTTCGTACTCAACAGAAAGACAACTGAGCATGAAGCCTGCAGCTCCTCTCATTCTTCTGGAAGGGGAAAGTCCCTCCCCTCTCGTAAAAAAGACAATTTTATTTCTGACAAAGATCTTTTGATTAAAGCAGTGACTGAACACAAATAAACTGAGTTATCAATTTCTTTCTGTCTGTTTGTGTTCATGTGTCCCTCGTGCTTATTGTCTGTCCTGATCAAGTGACCTCTTCTGTTCACTTCTTAATTCTTCATCTACCTCCGCGCACTTGCTTCGGGTTTGATGTAGTGTAATTTGTTTACTGACACTTGTAGTTATTGTATTGTTCACTGTCGGCTCGTTTGTAGTGCTTCGTGTAGAGCGCATTCAACTAACCTCCACGCCACATGCTGTGCTCTACCAATTTCTTCTTCATCATTATTATTCTTTGTTCTTTTTATTGTTGTTGTTATTATTATTATTATTATTTCATTTTCTTAGGACAAGCGATGGCAGTGTTTCAAAGTATGCGAGGACTCTATGTTGTCCATGCCCGACTTGACGCCAGCGGAAGTGACGTCACATTGGTACAACAAGCTGCACTGCGTCTCTCCATGCCGCGTATGTTAGTTTTGAGTCGTGGCCGCAGGAAGAGCCAGGTCTATCTTAACTAGTTGCCTTGCCTAAAATCTCTGGACTAACATGGATTCACCCTGCGGCATTCAACAAGGATTCTTGTACAGAGGTCATGAGGGAATCGAAGATCGATTTCTAATCAGCATTTTAAGCCGAGTCAGCAGTAAGACTGTATCCCGAACAAGTGTAAATAGGAGCCACAGACAGAAAAAAAAAATGTGCGCCCGGAACAAGATGCGAACCTAGGCACCTGACCCTCATTGTATTAGTGACGAACGTTTTAAGCGCCACCGAGCCGAGATCAACATTGGATTAGAAGGCACACGAGAAATCACTAACATGGTTTCCCCTCTAAAACGAGGAAGAACTTTTTTTAAAAAAGGAAGATAAGTTGTGTACATGTTCTCTTTTATCAACTTAATGGATGCAGTATCTCTCTCCACTGATCAGAGGCATCCGTCCACTCGCAAGATGAAGGGCCAAAGCTAGATGCGGTTTCAGGTTTCAGCATTGTGTGGTGTACACTTACACAGACATTTAATTGTCCCTTGTGACCAGAGTGTTATGGTCACGAAAACGCTCCCCCAAAAAAAAACACAAAAAAAAATACAAAAAAAAAAACGAAAAGGAAAAAAAACCGAACTGATTTCCAGACAGTTCATCTCAGAGGAGTTCCGACAGTTACACGTGACCTGAGCTCACGCCAAGCTTTTTTCCTGACTTGAAAGTCGGAGGGTGAATGGACGGGCGAGTGGAGGCTGGTTGAACAAACATGTGGTGAAGCTTGCTAACAGCAGCTGATCCAGATGTTGAATGCCACCTTTTCTTCCTTAGAAGTTCCAGGACATTAAGGGAGAGAGAGAGATGGCGGGTGTCGCTAGATTGATGTATTCAATGAGAACTGCTGATTCATCAAGTGTAGAAAGTTCAGTCTTACAATGTGTGTCCGTTTGTGTCATGAAGTATGTTTGATAACAGCATTCGAGATGGTTCCACCCCCACCCCCACCCCCTGTTATATGACACAAAAGTAAGTTCATTGCACATGTCATACTCGTCCAATGGCGGGAACACCAGGTAAGTAAAGTATTGTACTGATGAAAGACTTCAGTAATAAATTAACCTAGCGCGTGCAATGCGTATCGCATCTACAGAAACTTTGCATGGTAAGGTCGCCCTTCTGTTCGCTGTTGACCTCGGAGGTCAAGGGTCGTAAATCTGACATGCCGATCCGCCTTTCCACTTTAAATAAGCCAAAAGGGATGTTAAATCAATCACATTAACCAAAAGGGATATTAAATTAACTAGCAGTGAACCATATTACCCACGAATGAGAAGTTAAATTAACCAAAAACGATAAGTCATTCATTTTTTTTTGTGTCGAATAGATTGGTATTTTTCTGACAGGAGAACATCTTAAAAATGCGTCTAACTGGTTTTACATAATGATTGTGAGTGTTTTGTTGACTTTGTGGGGAAGGGAGAGAGAGGAAGAGTGGGGGATAGTTACATCAGCCTGCCTGACCTCTGACCTGTGCCGAGGCTTTTAAGTCTCAATTGTTTGACGGAAATGGATACCTGATTTATCAGGGGATGTAAAAACACATGAAAGAGTATTTGTCTCCACGTGAACCAATAAATATAAATTTATATTACGATGGAGTTATGTTCTCTGCCCCTAGGATCACTATGTGACTTCCTACCTTCTCGTCTTCTTGTTTTGTTTTTTTATTATTATTTTGTCGGACGCTAGATAAATATGGGATCAGGACAAGCCTGGTGCTCGTTGTTTGGTTTCCAGATGGTTGTTGATGTTCAGATGTTGCTGGAACTTCCACAGGCCTAGGATGCGACTGACCGGTGCTTATGTCGGTGAAGCTGATGCTCGATGTGAATTCAACGAAGGATCGAGCCCCTGGCTTATGGCTTTTTTTTTTTTTTTTTACTGGCTTACTAACGTGTCGATTGTTGTGCAGCCATACTGTATTCTTACCTTCATTCCAAAAATAACACAAAAATAAATCATGAACGCCAACGCCCCCAGGCGGAGATCATGTTGGCTGTGAAATGGCGATGACGCGTGAAGTCTCGAGTAGGTGGCGCACTGCGGTCACTTACTGTCCCTGGCATTCTAGCCTCCTCGACTGCTCGTGTATCAGTTACTCCACCAGTCACTACCACAGCGTAAAATAACGTAGATAAACAACATTGGAAACGTCTGTGTGATGGAGAGAAAAATCTCAGGGGCTGGCCTACAGCGACATCTGTACATTTCTGTGTTTTTATTATCACATTTACATGTATTTCCTATCAGACACTTATAGAGGAGACAAAAGTGCAGGCGGGTGGGAGAAGGTGGTGTACCCAATCAGACTGAAGAACTTTGTTCTTTGTTATTTTTTTCTCTGTGTGTGTGCTAGTTCATGTCTTAATGCCGATCACAAACGTGCTTTATAAATATTGTTATTAATTATTATCTGTTACTTATAATTAATGATGGATTAAACCTGCTCTTGTGCTTTTTTTTTTTTTTTTTTTTTTTTTGCAACCCGACATAATTTTCCAGTTTTGTGTGCGTATATATGTATATGTCTAAAAGGTAATTGCACCACAAAACAAATGACTGGAGAAAGAACCTCTAGCTTAAAAAGAAACTAAAAACTATAATTAGCATATTTCGGGTAATTTGTCTTCAACATTTTATACTACCAAGCACACGGAAAAAGATCATAGGTTTCTGGAGCAAAAAAAAAAAAAAATGTAAATACGTGGAGCTGTTACTTGCAGGTCGCTGCCTGTTCACAGCGAGTGGTTGTCTCCCTTGTACACGCCCCTCTCTGCCGTTTGGGGCGCTGCGTTACGCGTGACGTCATTGGAGAAACTCCATCTTGAGCTTTGTGTTTACGATCTTTTCTTAATCTCTTTGTGCCAGATGTTTTGATTAAAGCACAATTTATAATAACTATCAACACGCCAAAGCCTTTCTTATTTTCAACTCGAAGTGTAAGCCGAGTCATCGAGCTAAAAATAGCGACGGAAAAACCCTACCGGATCCGTTGGCGTCGTGTCGCTGCGGCCCTGTGGTCCACGAGGGGACAAACAGGATAAGAGAGAAAAACGGGGATGATGCGACTGAAACACAGCTTCATACTGTCCCAGTTCCGGCTGACATGGTCAAAGGTCATTAATTTAAACTAACGTACTCTAAACCGTAGATGTACGTCACGAACTGTCAACAAGTGTGACCGTTGTAAATGAGGCCAAGGTGGAGCGGATTTCTGAAAAAGCCAAGCCAAGCATGTCAAAAAAGTTCTCCAGCCTTATGTGTGCTGTGTATACCGCGCTCGCCAGTGCAGAAACCAATTCTCAACACCAGACAACACGGAGTCATTTGTATGCAGCTCCGTGTTTCGTGTGAACTCTGAACTTTTGCGACTGAGTGCTGTTCACAGCAACACCATGATCTTGGACTGCGTTCACAGGTCTCGAGGAACGCTTCATCACTGAGGGCAACAACACAAGATGGTATGGATGTACAGTATTGTATTCTCACACCCCGGTTAGATAACACTTACTCGGCAAAGGAAGGGATTTACGTTCGTTCAGTGTCTTGAATGTCTTTACAATCATTTTCCCCCCAGTAACAAAAGATTGGCATGGAAAACATTTTGATGGTAATGTCCTGAGAAGTTAAAAATGTCGGTTATCGTCTGTCACACACACACACACGCACTGCACAGCCACATATCCGAGGTAGACCCAATTGGCAAGTTTTTAACAAATTATAATAACTATCAACACGCTAAAGCCTTCCTTATTTTCAACTCCAAGTGTAAGCCGTGTAGTCATCGAGCTAAAAATAGCGACGGAAACCCAACCGGATCCGTTGGCGTCGTGTCCCTGTGGTTCAACCGGATGGGGGGGGGGGGCGGCCAAACAGGATAAGAGAGAAAAATGGCGATGATGCGACTGAAACACAGCTTCATACTGTCCCAGTTCCGGCTGAAATGGTCAAAGGTCATGAACATGCTCCTCGAAACAGCCTTTGTGACGTGATCAGCTGTTTCGGTTTCAGTTTACTGTTACCACCAGCGCGAGGCCGATGGCGCATGTCCTTCAGGCTGTCCTGAGAAGATATAGAACCACTCCTCCTGGTGTAAGTTTCAGGTTTACCCTTTGACCCCAAAATGAATTCGCAATAGCACTATTTATGGAAAATTTCTGCTATGCCAGGTAACTTCATTTAGTGGCTAAGGTATAGGAGTTTGCTTAATTTACTACCCAGGGCAATTTAACCCATAGGTAAATTGTCTATAGTCTATACCCTTGAATACGGGCCAGGCAGACTAAAGGCCATATGCACATCCGTGTGTGTGTGGGGGGGGGGGGACGACGCTGGCCAGATTTTCCAGGTGAAAACTTTTAATTAATAATTATACAAAGTTTAGAAAAATATTATGACTATCGTTCTACAAGAGAAGAATCAAAAACACTGAAAGTCATCCAACATATAGCAATAAAAAAAGACATCACTAGTTACATTGGTGGGCAGAAAGTAAAAGTTTACCAAACTCAAGCGGGAAGCTGATAGACTAAACAAAGAGGAAAGACAGGAATAAGGAAGCACCGAGTCCCTTTCAGCTGATGTTCTGTAAGTTCTTGCTTACATCTTTTCTGGACAGAGGAAGATTTCTCAATCCAAACACAGAACTTTTCTTTGGAGACTTCAAAACGACTTTAGAGCCAAGTTCAATGGATTTTGTTCTTCAACAATGTCTTTTGAGGCCTTTCAAGAATGTTCTGCTTTGGATTCATTCTCAACAAGATTTCTCGATCGTTTGTACATACAAAAAAGCAGCAAAGACAATCTTTTCAAGTATAAGGCATCCCTTTATTTCAAGAGCGCACCACGAATGCAAGACATTCATGGAGGACTTTGTTCCCACAAAGAAAAGAAGGGGAAGGGTCTCAAAAACATAAAATAAACAGCACACATGCTGTAATTTTTGCATTGTATGTTGATTGTTAAATTACTTGAATAGTACTGTAAGCCCAATTGTGTGTCCCATAATAAACAAAGCTGAAATGTACAAAATCAAACTCTTGTTTTCAAAAATATGGGCTTAATAATAATAATAATAATAATAATAATAATAATAATAATACATTTGTATAGCGCCTTTATCCAGCATCAGCCAGACTCAGAGCGCTTTACATAAAAGCATGCAAGCACATCATATTAATTTATAAATATAATAGTTAAGTAACATAATATTAATTCATTGTATTAATAGAAGAAATAGAAAAATGTTATTGCTGAATGCCATGGAACAGGCATTCCCCCTTTCTTTAGTGATCCAACCTGACAGGATCCAGCAGGCCCTGCAGTAAGACTGGGTGCAACTTGCAAAAGTGAGTAAACAGATGGACATGGAAGACATGCCACTGACAGCAGAGTCTGATGTAAAACTTGCCGACATGTCACTGCCATGTAGGTAGTGGCTAAATTCTGCTGTAAAACACAATGGTCTGATGTATGGACTTGAAAACCTCAGGACACTGATTCACGCTAGACAAATGAATAATTCTGTGCAACACCCTGACAACAGCAGAACGATGGCCGTGTCACTGAGAACTTGACCTCTGACTTCTTGGTAACCACCAACTGTTCTTTTTGGTGAACATCGCCTTCCTATCATTGTCAGATTATAACATCTAAATCTCAATAAACTATCCATACCTGCAACCTGCGTGCTCCGTCAATGAAAAAATAAAAAGCAGGTTTTTAACTTGGGAAAAGTTTAAGTGTCGATGAAGAAGGTTCATAACCATTGAAAGTCAAAAACCCAAACCAAGATGGCAAAGCAACACAGATGCCGTTAGTGGATGAAAGTGTTGATTCCAAGAGCAGCCAAATGTACACATATTTATGCACCTAAATTATACAAATATTTTAAAAAATACATAGCTTGAAACAGTATAATAGTAACAGTAGTAGCGGTAGTGGCATGGTATTATAGGAATGTTATTAAACAAAATAAAAATAAAACAGGATGCATTCCGGGACAAAATGTCGAGATCATAATGTGGCTCTTTGAATGTTGAAGCTGTCGTCTATTCACGGTTTAAACAAAGGATTGCTTCCATTTTCTACTTGACTTCCCTTGCTGCCGAATCCAACAAAAAGTATGTCACCAGCTCCTCCACATCACGCACCGTGTCCATCACATGTATATATACAGTACATTAGCTCTCTTGTTGTTACAGACCAGCAAGCAAAAGAGCTTTCGGTGGACGGAAGTGGATGATACACGCAGTCTACAAACCTGGAATGGACTTTATTCACGCAAGCGCCATCTTGAAACCAGAACGAGGCCTCGTGTAGTGGCTACTGAAACTCATCTATGTATTGACGGTCCCTGATACTGATGCTGCTTCTCGTGTAAATAAACTGCATGGTGTGTACATTCACATCTCTTATGTTTGTGGCTTTTAGAACATCCTTAACCTCGGTAAACCAGCCCGTGCCACACACTCTCTTCAATGTATCCAGTGTTTACTCACTTGACACAGAGCTTCATTGATTCATTTTTTTCGTTTCTGGATAAAATGTTATTCTAGAAAGTGATAGAAAGTGTTCAATAAAATTTTATCTTTCCCAGCGCAGAGGACAGTTTTAGATATCCCCCACAAAGTGCGGGAAACTTAACCAAGCGTTTTTGGTTCGTTCACTGACATATTTTTTTCCTTTTTGCTCGATCTTTCGCTCTTTATCACGAGGTGGTAGTTAAGTGTGTGTGTGCGTAGTTTTTTACCTTGGGTCATAGTTATGAAACGAGAGTAAGTGGCTTCCCCAGGTCGAAATGGGAACTCAGTGAAAAGTGTCTTGTCTCCAGAGTATAGAGGGAGTCCAGATCCCGCGGACACTACTTCCTATTTCTGTACCTTTGCCACACTTTATAAGTATTGCTCCAGGGTAACACTTATTATCACTTCGTGACTACGGCTTCTGGTGTCTGTCTGCAGGATGTCGGTCAGCTGCAGCTACAAGTGGACGGAGTCACGCGCTCGTTTGCTGAATGGAGCGCCCACTACGCCGACACCTACTACCCGAGGCTGGGGGAGCAGTGCTACCGGGTGCCGGCACAGCACTTCAACGAACAGAAACTTGTATCCAACGAATCGTTCAGGGGCGTTGAGCTAGGTGTACCTGTGGGTATAGTATTTTGAAAGGCCAATTTTTTATTTGCTCTCCATACTGGGTATTGTTTCTTTCTTCTCCATCTACCCCACCACCACCCACCACCCACCACCCAAAAAAATTACGCCTTTATGTCACTCCATTAAAAGAAATTTAAATATTACGAAAAGATAAAAATATATTTATTATTCAAGGGCTGTGGCAAATGGCTTGACTACAACTGAGAGAACTCTTTGCTTCAAAATGTTGTTACGCTTTGGGACACTTGTACGTCATTCTGTTTCTGTCTTTTCTCCCTCGTGCACATCAATGGCCGTATATTTCATAAGGCTTTTTAATAATGTAGTGGAAATTTTGTTGTTACTTCTGCTATCTCTCTATTATTAAAGGACCACAGCAAATCCTTTGGGGACCTGGCTCACACCCTGGTGCTGGAATACTTCGAGGAGGTTGGCCACAGACTACAAGCTAGAGGCAGCGGGCCTCTCTTCATCATCAGCAGCGTCAACTACGAAAACTACCTGGCCAAGCTGAAGATACATGAAAAAGGGAAGAAAAAGATGACAGCAAAAGGGGCCAGAGGTGATGATTCCAGAAAAGAAAGAGACAAGAAAACGATGAAAGACGATGACGAGGCAAATGTCGAAGTCGCACGACCTGGGGAGTCAGGTGTAGAGACCGGAAGTGAAGCACAAGATGAGGCGAGTCCGTTGGCAGACTGGGTTGCGACGTCTGCTGTGGAAGATGGCCATAGAGTGAACGCTGACACTTGTTTAAAGCGGGAAGACAGCAAGATGGCGGCTGTACAAGAAGCGTCAACCCGGGAGGCAGCCTCGAACACGAGCACTGAAAAGTCAAACTACTTGGAATCCTCGGCTCAAGTCAGACAGGTGGACCAGTCTTTCCAGCAGCCAAGGCAGGTGGGTCAGTCTTGCAAGCAAACTGCTCTCCACTTGAACGAGTTTTCCCAACAGCCTTCCTTCTTGTTGGCCCGGGATGAACCTGCGAGAATCACAAGCAATGGACAACTGGGCTGTTCACAAAGTTCGGCCAGTGCTGGGGACGATGAGAGTACCTCTTGGGGTAGTTCACAACAAGATGGTTTTGCGAAACATTGCAGACCTAATGAAGAAAACAAAAAAAGCAGAAGAAAAAAAAGGAATCAAGGTAAGAGGGCCAACGTACAAGAGCCAGAAAATCACGTGAATTTAAGAGCATCTGACAAGTGTGTATATGACAGGGCGGTTGGGTGTGAACACAGGACAGGACAAGTTGTTCACGGTCGTGGAGACTCTGTCTTGGCCACGACGGCGGCCGATAAGCAGGTGAACGACAATGGCGATGAGAGGCTGGGCGGGAATGTGGCAGAGAGGACGAGGGGGAGGCAGGAGAAGAAGTGAGGACACGCACAGATGCCGTCAGAGCGGAAGAGGCGATCAAGGTTTTGCCGCCGCGGCCCAGGGACATGGGTGTCCATTATCAGAGAGGAGACATTGATGTCGTCCTCATCAGCCAGCAGTATGGCGTCGTGCTGGTCGAGGTTGGTGGCCTTGATGTCTCAGACTCTGTGTGTGTGTGTGTGTGTGTGTGAATTCCATGACCTTTTTCTATAACTTCACAAGATAGTTCCTGAATTACAGAAAAAAAAGTGACAGACTGCAATTTTAATTCTGTTAGGAGTGGCAATCAAAATATTCAATTCACTTATTTCCTATACGGGACATTTCATAAACTTTCCAGTGAATAAAGGTAGGCAAACAGATATCCCTAGAAATGAAAGGTTCTGTAGACTCTGCAACACCAAGGACATAGGGGATGAATTCATTATCTTTAATTGTAACAAATTTGCGTATATCTCAATTTGTAAAGATATTACTAAGATAAATTAGTTAAATTGTTAAAACGTGTGTGTGTGTGTGTGGGATATATTGTACACAGTGGATGGGAGTGCATTACCCCTGTGATAAAGAAATTGTAAAGAATACAGAAACCTGTTTTTTCCTATTTCTGATATGTCCAGATGCTTTAACCTACTCGATTACAATATCCAAGTTCACACAAAGTGACTGGTGAGTCACCCTATATTAATGATAATTGAAAAAAAATTATCTTGAAATGCTGTATTCATTTATAATTCTTATAGTTCTCTACTTAAGGTGCTGTAGCTATTTTAATTCTTGTATCAAAGACATACATGTTGTCACCTGCTCACTTTCATGAGCAGTATTATATAGGCTCGTCAGCAATGTTGTGGAGGTCTTTGGTAGAGGTTTCGACAGGCAGGGATGGTCGTGGCACCTCGTCTGACTTGCTGGTGGCTTTTGAAGTGGCACATACTTTGTTGCGCAGGTGAAGTGCACTGGTGTGGGCGACAGCAAGTGGGCCGAAAGCGAGGAGGCTAGACTTGCAGGTCACCGGAAAGTCCCCAGCAAGGCCTCAAAACAACTCGAGCGTGCAAGGCACGTCTTCCGCTTCATCACACCTGACATCACTCCACCTCCAAGTATCACCCTCGTCATAGCTTTCCCCTTCATCAGTCGTCGTCAGCTTCAGAAGGTGAGACTTATACTCCCCCTTACTTCTTTTCAGGTGTGTTTACATAATCGATTTATTTTTCTATTTTAAAAAAGAAAATTATTGCAGATCTTATCGACCAGGAAAGGGATGTACACGAGAGTATCCACTTCTTGTGTGAAGACGATTTGAAGAACCGGAAGTGGTCTATGAGTCTAGGTAGCAAACTTGATGAACTGTCCAGACAGCAGATTGAAAACGAAGATTTGAGTAATACTGCGGATGTAGAATGTTACGATTGTTCGTGGTGGGACAAAAACGTTACGAAGTGTACTCCAAGTCTTCCCCTGGACCACACGAAGAGCATTGTCGGAAGGTAACCTCAAAACTTTTCATTTTATTTTTATGATCTTTTATTTCGTGAACATTTATGTCCTATTCTTTATCCCACTTAAATATTCAAGCATAATGGTATATGTAAAATATGACTTGCACTCCAGAAGTAAATATAATTCCTAGGCATTGAAGCTAATCAAAGAGCAAATAAGTTGGTCCTGACATATCAATCTTTCCATTAGATGCTACTAAGTTCCTGTGAGACTTTTATTGTTGTAAATTGTGCCTGTAAATTAATGTCCATTCTAACGATCTTTCCTGTTTACTAAATTGCGATGCTGAGGTTGCTTATTTATTTTTAAAAAAGAATTTGTGGCCTTATGTCGATCGTGTCCGTGTGGACACAAACCACACCCCGGGTGGAGGTGAGGACGACTGGGCAGGCTGTCAGTGAGGTCGGGAGACGGGTGGCCGACATCGTGCTGCTGCCGGAACAAGCCGCTTTGTTGGCCGACACCTCCTGCAACCGCGTCTGTCTGACCGGCCCCATGGGCTCCGGCAAAACACTGCTGCTGCAGCTGAAAGGCCGCCAGTGGCTGGCCGAAGGCCGAAGGGTAGTGATACTCAACGTGCGAACAAGTGGCCGCGGGAGAGCCGTCGGCTATGCCTTAGAAGAAGCTATTGTTAGACAGGATGGTGAGAGCGCCTCCACGGGGACAGTGGAGAGACACGACCTGGCGATCGCTGAAACAAGCTTGGAACAGCTGGCGGCCAGACTACAAGTGAGCGGGTCGGTGGAGGACATTTGCTTCATCCTAGACGAACTGACAAAGCAGACCTTCGACTTCGTACTGCAGCTGACTAGAAGGTACCCGGACTGCCATGTGTGGTGCGTGGCCATGTTCCTCCACTCCCCACTTCAAGGCTTTCGTCACTTCCGACTAGGCGAAGTCCTGCGGTCTCCACCATCCGTGCAGCTGTTGCTCCGCGACCTGGACTTGAACCCTTACCATCGCCACGCCTACACCACGCGCAGTGCTGCTCGGGGCCTGCCGTGCGACGGTCCTCCTATTATCCTCATTCAGCATCGCCTCCACGACCCTTCCACCCGCCCCCTTCACTGCCACCAGTGCGCCATCGAGCTGGCCGATATCCTGCAGCACACGCTGGGCCTCGCCCTCAGGGTCAACGATAGCGGGCCACAGAACAACTTGCCAATGACAACGACGTCACGAAAGTCTAAGCCCTCAGCCGTCGAGGCGACTCCGTTGTCCTTTAGAGATGTGCTGCTGCTGGTGGGGATGCCTGTCGACGCCTACAGACCCGTAAGGGGCGGACACATCCAGGCGGGGAAAGAGGAAGTTAAAAAGTTCTGCCGTCATGTCCTGTCCAGCCCGTTCCTTACTGTTCTGAGGGAGCGAGGACTTCCGGTGAAGCCGGTGGTTGATAACACGTCCAGGGAGATCGCAATTCCTTCCTCTGACGAGATTATTCTGACTGACGTCATGGGTACCCACGGCCTGGAGCGGAAAGTGGTTTTTTTCCTGCCTGGGGGCCGCCTGTACGAAGACATGGGCCGAATTACTGACACACAGATACAAGCAGACGACCAGTGCGTGTTGGACGACATGCTTGGGGGGATGATGGTGGCAGCCTCACCAGACCCAGCATCTCCCTTCCAGGTGTCTTCCGAATCGTGGCCTCACAGAGGAGGCAACACCAACAGCAACGCAGCGGCAGTCCGCGTTCGTTTGGGAATGGAGGTCAGAGGTGACTCGCCTGCGCTAACGTCATTGGCGGCCCAAGACCAGACGCGGACGGACGCTGCCATCTTGGTTCCTGACGTCACGGACGAAGTATCAAGGAGGACGGAGGAGGTGGAGCGGCTGCGCGAGGCCCTGGACTGTCTGTCGATGGACGACCAGGACTGGCTGTTCATTGCTGCCGCTCGCTGTGTGGCCCAGTTCATCTTCGTCGTGCCTTGTCCAGAAAGGTGAAGGCCATACACAGTCTCTAACCTCGCTCACCACGAGTGTCATGGTCATGGTCAGCGGCCATGTTTTAAGCTTTAAAGAGACATCTGTTATAAAATAAAAAATTTATGACATAACAGTGACAATATTTTCTTATGTTAACCTGAACTCCAAAAAATCGTGTGATATTTCTAATTCCTAATTTATTAATTTACTTCTCTACCTTCACCTCTCATTGAT
Source organism: Pomacea canaliculata (assembly GCF_003073045.1). NCBI lineage: Eukaryota > Metazoa > Mollusca > Gastropoda > Architaenioglossa > Ampullariidae > Pomacea > Pomacea canaliculata. The sequence goes on from NC_037597.1 coordinate 4,391,240, forward strand.
GGCCCTCATTTCACAGTGAAGTTGGCACATAATCGTAGACACGTCGGGAAAGGGGCAATAACTTTTCATGGCTTTCTACAACCTAACCACATGGGGATTAGCTCCCCTGAGTCAATCCCTCCTTGGACATCGGCAAAAAAAAATGTTACTTTCCCCTCAGCAATACACCATCATTAATTAATAATGTATAATAATATCTAAAGCACTTTTTATAACCCATTGCTCCGTTTGGTTGTGAGCTTAATGCAATTGGACAAAAGAGTAATGAGAAACTAATACATTACAGCTCTGTGTATATAGCTTTCGTACCTCCGTTTCGTCGATTGCTTTAAACCGACGGGAGGTAATTTGGAGTATTGACTGTGTTCCAGAAGTTAACGCGAGAAAATTCATTTCTAAGTAGTTCTGAAATATTTAGGGGCCACAGGAGCAGACCCTACCGGCCTATTTGGCTTGTAGAGTTTCAGCATATCAGCGGTATCCTAGCCAGACCATGAATTCAGCTAGTAATAGCACAGCATGGCCACTTTATACTCGAGACGAGCCTGAGCTGGCAGCCATTGCAGTACATGGAGGAGCAGTCTATGCTGTATATGCGTAGACATCACTTTTCTTTTTTTGGTGAAGGCAACGGTTACAGATGTTTGGTTGTCTGATCCAGCAGTCTAGAGGAAGATGCATTTACAGACTAAATCGATGCTGTTCTTTAGGAAATGGTGCATCGATGCTTAAACAAAGTTTTTCTGGTTGTAAAAATCTTGTACTTGTCAAGATTAATTTCCTGCACTTGGATTTCATTAGTATTCTGCCCTAATATGTAGTTGTTTTTTTTTTTTTTTTCGTTGTTGTTTTTTTGTTGGGTTGTATTGCGTTTAATGTGATCTGGTATCAGCCAATTTAATGCTAAAACAAAAAGCGTACATCCAATCAGTAATGCATCTTTATTGCATGTGTGTTTTTTTAATGGACAACAAATACTATTTAACAAACATACAACCCACTTACACTTCAAAGGGCTTTTACAAGAAATTGATGAAAAAAACTGAAAACTGTAAAAAATTAGTCCATAATGTCAAAAACATATTGGTATAAGTTACATTGTTTTTGTGCTATGCTATCAAATTGTTCAAAGACAATGATGCAGAATAATGGCATTATTGGCACAAAAAAAATATACTAAAAACGGGCTGCAACTCTTCAGCCTAATTACCATCAGACATTCCCCTTCAGTGCTGAGAGGGTGGCATCTACAAGGAAACGGCTAGCAGCTTCAAACATAATGCCCTAGTAAAAAACTGTTCCTGCTGGTAATCATCATGCTAACACGATCCTATTGTTGAGGCAACCCCTATTTTTTAATAAACCACTTTATAAAATCCTAAAGCCATTTGTATAAAGTGGACAAAACAGTTTACTCCTTAAGAAGACCAAAGAAACCCACCATCATTTTCCCAAAAATGTTTCACGCATAGTTCAACACTCAACTTCCAATTATGAACCAAGTTCCAGTCTACAGTATATTGTATTATGAAACTGTGCAAGAGAAGCTTTGAATCCTGTTTGTAAAATATGGTTCATGCATCTACAGTAACATATCTATCACATGCAAGTCATTTGGTCTATAAGAAGAGGGGCAAAAACGTGTAACCAAATCTTGAAGGTGATGACATCAAAAATTGCACTGATGTCTAAGGATTTTGCAATGTGATTATTTTTTTTTTTAACTAAGCATATTTATTTTTCATTTTTAATGACTACTTCCCTTTAGAAACCTTTATTTGTAAGAAAACATTGGTACAGGGTGACTTTGCACTGCTTACAACTGTAACATGTTTGCCTTCATTTGTGCAAAATCCAAATACACAGGGATGAATAACAAGAATTTCTAGAAGGAACAAATTGTCACAAAGAATCAACCTAATGATCAAGGATACATGTCAGATATGAAAACAATCACATGGAATCATCCTAATGACCAAGGATATACACAGTCTGATATGTAACATTTTTTGTAATACATATGGTTTTATGAAGACCTCTAAAAAGGAACAAAACTAAAAGTTCTTCAATGCAGTACTTTGTTCCCTGTTTGGGATTAAAAAGATATTTCTTTACGTAAATATATAGCATATTCACATCTGGCAAACACCAGGTGTTTGGGTAAAAATTACATAACATTTAAAAGCATGCCAGGCATCTACTAATCCTAATATTGGTTTAGTACAATTTCCAAATGAAACACCCCAGAGTAATAACAAGTACATAAATTATATCAACAGGCTCTGCTAAAATGAAATCTATTAAGAAACAGATTTCTTGCTGCACTCTTTACCCAAGTAATTGTTGACCAGATCAAAAAGAAACATTACTTAAAATACCTCACAATTCAGATGTCCTTTACTAATCATTTAAAATGTGAGAACTCGCCCACCACACTGCAACCACACACACACAAATGTAAAGCTGCTGAAAAATATTTCACAATAGCTATTTATTATTCATCATAAATTACACAACAAATTTTATGAACAATTCTAAATGATTGTCCTAATAGGCTAGAACATAAATCAAGGTGTGAAGCAAAAAGGTTGTGTTTATAACTATTGTTCATTGCTCTGACTTTTATGCTAAGTTAAGCTCATTCCACATGGATGCACACAACTGAGCTGTAGATATGAAGACATTATTCGCAGGGTCAACTGTATAGGAAGAGTAATACATTCGCTGGTGTCAAATGTACAGGAAGAATTTACAAACTAGGATACAGATACTGCTTTACATTTTCTCTGTGCTCCTGGTGTTCAGGGTAAATCCCGATACCTGTACCATATGTCAAAAATCAATGGCCTTCCCAAAGAACTGTTGGCACAGTAATAATCGTGTGCTATCCCCACCTGTGAAACTATCTTCATTTCACACCAGCTCAGCTTTCCTTCTATTTATAGGAAGGGCCTTTAAATAAAAGATAAACTTTGTCATTTGTACAGAGTAGCAAATTCAACTTTATCATCCAATCTTCATCTCATGTTCTTTTCTTTTCAACTTTCAGCTATCTGGAAATAGATGTCTGTTATGCCACGAGAAAGTAATGATATGTGTAAAACTGAAAATTTACTTTTTTTTATTCATGCTTATCTTTCAATGAAAGTTTCGGAAGCAGCAAAATATATCACAGCTTTGTGTAGGCTGCAGCATAACATATCTCCTCTTTCTCTCTCCCAAGAATATTTTTTTAATATTAGTATATTATTACAAAATCAAGACTACATAATACATTCATCAAATAAGATGATAACAACTCTGGGTTATGAGCATGTGTTGTAGTTAAAAGTACTAATCACATATTTGTTTATAGTTTAAGATAAATCAAGAACATAAAAATCGGGTTACCTATTGACAAAAAATGCTTAAAGTCCATTATGCATGTCAAATAATATTGAAAAGATAAGAATTCTCTTAACCTCATGTGCTTTGATTCGAAGAGTAACAAAATAACAGCTCCATAAATAATATATCAGACATATAAACAATCAGTAAGGTGTTTATTTAAGGTGTTTACCTGCAGTGTACTACACTGCCCTGCATTGTACTGTAATTCCAATTATATTCAGCTATGAATGACACTTTTACTTGGTACATCAATTATCTCAAGAAGGTATCTCTTGCAAGAAATATGAAAAGTTAAGTATTTTAATGCTTCAGCTGCCCATTCAGCACAATACACAGAAATATACTGATTCATTTTCAGAATAAAAATATCTCTAAAATGAAAAAGGCTATTTCTACTAATTTTAATTATATAAATATAGCTCTTTCACTATTATTTCTATCATTAGTTTTGAAAGAGCATGTCATAACCCTGTTTATTATTGAAGACAGTTTAGCTAGATCACTTGTGTTTATAATAACAAAGAAATAATGTTATTTGCTATACATTTGTTAAAAAATCTCTAAGAAATCTTAAACAAACCCTGCCAGCTTATCTACTGTCATGTGTGTTTTAATTTATGCAATGAAGCTGCTAAGTTTCCTGTACAGATTTAGCTGTAAACTGAGGTACAAAGACAACCCACTGGGATTCAGACACATGTTTTGAGTGCATTAATTCTGCAATAGTAATTTAGCCAGTTCAGATGAGCATGTGTCAAATTTTCAAGCAGAAGAAAGCAAAAACTCCTAGCATTAGAAATCAATTCTTATCTGTTATAAAAAAAAGTTATTAATTACAAAAATATAGCTTTAAAATCTATGCCTAAAAACTCTTCTTTTTGACTAAGACAAAGCTTGTTCATCATCAGTTGTAATTATTCTGTGTTTGTATATATAAGTTTTTTTTTAATCCAAAGCTTTTAACTTGGTGTGCCTAGACAAACTGGGAAAAACAGATCTTTAACACTCTTCATACTTTTGAAAATTAATTAGTTCATAAGATGTCTCTAACTAACCACTATTCTCTATAACTTGTTTTATTGTGGTCTCTAATTTAAACTGACCTCCTCTAAACACTTCCAATTGGTATTCAAATTTACTATACAGATTAAGATATAGCCATCTAGTCCATAGCAGTGACTTGAACAGTTTTGACTTTTTTTCTTTGCTTCAGATTTGTTCTGAGATCTAAAACTGCTCTTTTCGGGATTTTTTTATCGTGAACATTGTTGAACTGACAATACCAATTTCTGATGTGCAAACACACAAGTATAGACTATTAATTAATACAAGTCATATTTCTTCAACTAGAATTCTAGACTGAAAGCTTTCCAATATCTTACTGGTGCTGCCTGTTTATCTGACTACAGTTATTTATCATTCAGAATTAGCACAATAGATGATTACTGTAAGTTTTTTTTGGTTTATAACTTTAACGTATTATGCAATCACAGATAATAAAAAAAAGATTTTGAAACTCTGAAAACTTAACATACATTGAGGAAATAAAAACACATGAACTATTATGCTCCACAAGCTGATAGCAGCATGTAAACTGTAAGGCTACTTTTTTTGTATTCCAGTGAGAGGGAGGAGACAGGGAGGGCATCTGGTTCTTCACACAGGCTGTATAAACCTTCTGACACCTAATCTCATTAAAAAGACTGCTGCCATCTGTAATTAGAACCAATCAATGTACAAAATTAAAACGATATAAATGCTCTGACTGTAATAAGTAATTGCAGAAGTGAAGCTTAGGGGAAAAATTTGATCATAGGTTGCATTACAAGTAAAATACATGGACATCTTTTTTCTTTAGGAAGCACAAAAGTAAAGACTCCAATTTGTGTCTTTGTAAGTACCATAAAAGCCAGATAAATTATTAAATAATCTTTCTGTGTAAGTTTTGTTTATGGCCTGAGTAAAGTTGCTTAATCAATTGCTCTTGGTTAACCACAAATGAGATCACTATTATACTTTCAACAAGTTGTCCAATACTCAAAAGTATTCAAAGGCCAACAAATGTTGAGGCCATAAATATGTACTCTCCCTTAATGCCATTGTCCACAGTTGCTTTATTGCAAAGGGCATATAAACTAGTTGTATATTATAGCATGTATTCTAATTGAACTAATAACTAATATGATGACAGAAGGCATGGGTCATGTAGAATGCAGAAAACAACAAACACAAAAAATCTAAAACCCTGTGCATTTTATAACACTCCAACTGTTATTTTTAGAAATAACCATTTTTTTTTTCTCAACAGTTAATTTTTCCACTGGGGATAAGACAATGTCACATTCAGATATTTCTATACCAATCACACACCCTACATATGTGTGCATGATTGGCCCTACAAACATTTTCATGTTTACAGCAATCCACACTTCCTCTTTAAAGGATTAGAGATGTCCTACCAAAATTGTCTTACAAAATGTCAGCCACCTGGTGAATTGTACATGTGATGCTCTTCATTTTTAAAGAGCCAAAAATGACTCAAGATACCAAGTTTGGGCTTTTGTAGCCATGATGCTTAATGTTAACTTTTTATCTGTCACAGCAGATGACACAGTTTTATTTGCACTTGTCATGTATAACACATGCATAAAGGCTAGAGAACACTGTAATCCATTACATATTTCTTGTTAAAAAAATACATACATTTGTCAAATGGTTACTCTTTTGGGTTCATTTTGTTTTTTTATATTATCAAACAGCAACCAGTAAAAAGCAAAATAGTGATATTTTGCATCAAACAGTTCTCCAAAGAAAATGTAATGAGTGTTGACAAGGAAAGTATTCCTCTCCACCATCTTTCTCCTAAGGATTACACAAGCTGTATATGTGGTTTGTTTTGATTTTCCAGTAAGAAAATGAACACTGAAAGTCAAAAAGGAAAAATAAGGAGCACTACATCATCTCAAAGTAAAAAACATATTTTAGTAAAACAGGGTTAAATATTTTCATGGGTAAAATTTTTATGTTTAAGAAAAAACAGAAAATGAGGTGGAAATATTGGGTCATGGAAATAGGCAGCAGATACAATTCAAAAATCATGGGAAAATTGTCTTGTAGCTTAAAATTCAGCCATTGTTATTTTTTTATTTAAAAGCAGTTCATTTAACATTTTCTAAAGCATTTAAATTTAGAAACACATGTACAGGTGAAATGTCCTTAAAAGTGATGGCTCATTAGTTTTCTTAAGCAACCACCTAAAATGGATGGGGTATTCAGGTTGAAAAGCTAGAATCTAAAAAATGTAAAATCCAGAATTTTTTTTTATTTTGTTTGTAAAAACACCAGCTAAAAATAAAAAATGCACAATATCTTATATGTGTAAACCCTCTTCATGTTATTAGTGCAGAATAAATTTGTTACAATTAAAAACAATTAAAAAGTGCTGTATCCCTTTAAACCTATTCTGTTTCCTATACTTAATTACTAAACATCCACATTTTTTAGATTTAAAAAAAAATTCTTTTTGTTGTTGTTTTGAGGTTTCTTTGGGATTTTTTTTTTCAGGCTTGTTATAATTGTTTACCTGGTGATGGGACAGTTTAAAATGGGACCAAAAAAAACCTGACCACATGCATTTTTTCCATATAAAAGCTATATATAACTAGTCTTTATTTCAATAATAAAAAGCAGAAGATAAATGCTATCAATAAAATGGTACACTCAAGTACACTCCCTTTTTCTATTTTCCTTCTTTCTTTTTTTTCAATAAGGTCTTTCTTTCACACTTTTGAATCATCAGGTTTTGACTGTAACTGTATGTCACTTCTTGATTTGTTAATGACAGGATTTTGTGCATACAAAACAGTGGCACCGATAACCACAGCAAGTGCCAGAAGCGTATACAAGTCAATGGGAATGCCAAATATAACCCAGCAAAGTAACAGCTGTGAACATTAACTCCAGTGCTGAAGCAAAGCTCTTGACAATGGAGTTCAGCGTATGAAGGAAACAGTGAGGTAACAATCCCAATTGCTGCATAGTTTACAATGAGGGTTATGACCAATGGCTGACCAAGAGATGCAACTCCAGACCAAGTAAAAGCAGTGGCCAATTCTCCTTTCAATACAAGAACAATAAGGTTGCACAAGATTGAGTGAAGATACATGAACACATTAGCCATCATAATGTGAATCTCACAGCCTGTGTTTTTGAGGAGGTACTCGTTGTACACGCCTGCAAAGCAGGAGCAGAATACCTGCAGAAGAATTAACAGGACATGGACATCCAGATACGGCCAAAGAGATGAATCACCAGTATGCATTGAATCTTCACTTCTGCTGTCTGGTGTAGATGTAACTGTGTGTGACTTTGCTGCATGGTTGATGTCTTTGATAATGCAGCCAAACGTCAGCAAAAACACTGATGCCCACTGCATTCCACTAAGCTGCTTCTTAAACAGCATCTGCACACACAAAAACATGAATATAGTATACCTTCACAAAATGAAATAATTTCTCTCACTGCTGGCAGCTATAGACCTTCATGAAAAGTATCTCCTTACAGGTACAAAAACTTCTAGAGGCAACCTGGTGTAAAAGTTCAGTAAACTAATAAACCTCCTTCTAAGCAGCATCTTTGTAAATAAGAGAATTTTAGCCATTCAGTTGCATAGCAAAGTAACTAAAACTATGCTGATTGATCACTACTGATGCAATATTCTTGCGCTCAGAATCCAAACTAAGCATTTAATCCTTGCACATCTGGGTACATACATCCACGAGCATTTACACATGAAAATACACACAAGATACTTTTACCAAAAACACTGATCATAAACATTTTTATACTGCTTTATTTGATAAAAAATAAATGCCATTTGTACTATTGCTCTTAGTACACTACATGAATCATTATCATTATTGGCACTTTCAGCAAACTGGAATATCCCTGAACTATCTCAAAGTCAAATATTGGAAACAGACATTACCTGGAACACAACACCAGTGACGACAACTCTCATCTGTAGAAGGAGAAAGTATGTGGTTGGGTCATAGGTAGCAAGGTTGACAAACTGCAAGTTGTTGTACAAACAGTACATAGCTGCAGGCACGAAGTACAGCATTAGGACTGGAAAACAGCATTAGAAAAGTAAAGCATGTGCACTATAAAATAATATTATAAAACAGTAAAGCATTAGCACTATAAAATAGTACTATAAATGCAGAATATCAGAACCACAGTATATATTTTTTAATGCAATGTATCAAATTTTATATTATATAAACTAGCACTACTGATTATTGGAGATTTCCATATAAGATGTAAATTTTTAAACTTTATATCAAATTACCATCTTTAAAATAAGAATATTTAATATAAAAATACACTTTATTAATAATACAAATTTAATTTTGAATTTCAAAATTTATATCTAAAATGTATTAGAATAACTAAATTTGTATAAAACTGGACCACAGTAAAGATATTGTGCATTACTATGTACAAATAAGTTGATATCAGCATTGCAAAGAGAAAGAGGGTCAAGAAATAATACAAGTTAAAATGTGATCCATTTTTTTTTTTAAAAAAAACCTACAGTTATGTTAAAATAGGTATAAATGCTTACATCACAAGACAGAACAGACACCAAGAAAAATTATAAGATTTCAGAAAGTAAGACAAAAGTGACCATATCAATCTGAAAAAAGCTGTACAGTGTAAGCTATACAAAACACAGAAATAGCAACAGCAGATCAAGCCTAAAACAGGCACATCACCGCAGTTGACATTGCTAATGACGTTTGAATTTGAAACTACCCAAATACCAACAAAGATAAATCTAAATGCATGTGGCATAGCATTAACACAGAATATAAAAAAGCAGACCAAGCAAATACCAGCAGCTGACACCATTGCATGACATAATATCTGCACAAGAACTTCCATTCTTAACACACACAATTCTATTTCCCAGTACTATAGCATAATACTACTTTCTTTTGAGACCAATACATATACTGATATCTTTAAGTATTTTTTCTGTATGAGCTACATTTCCTTAGCAAAAAAAAGCTACTTACTCTTTAAACCATTACTTCACTCTCAAATAAACATGGCAACAAAAAAGTTTGTGTAAACATTCCTATGCACTGGTCCAAACACACTTCTACTTTTTATGGATTTTTTTTTCTGTGCATAATCATTAAAGATCCAACAGATAATTCTGCCGAGTTTAACCGATTTCAATTACTTTCTATTGCATAGACCTACCTCTTCTGTTTTCTTTAAACTCTTCTATAAACTGAGACACAGTGTGACTGAAAGAGAAGAAAAATGTTATAAAATAAATAATGATTACTGAAATGTTCATATTGTCATAGTAATATTTGTGTGTATGTGTGTACACATACGTGGGACATATTTGTTTGAACTCTCCCTGGAAAATGCTTCACTGCAAACTCTTTCCACTGACTGCATTCATCTCTGATACTCTTACTGTTGCTTCAAGATTGTGTGGGATAGATTCTTGGCCTCATTAAAAAGATACACTCTATTTTCTTAATTCAATTTACTAAACACCTGCTGGAATGCTATTTATGTCTCTGGTTGAAGCTGTGGCAATGCCCTGTTGTGACAGGTGCTAGTCCACAGTGCTTCAGTGCTACAACAATCAGAGTCTTTGTTTTCTTGCTGATATTTTGCTCTTCTTTTGTCATCTCTAGGTTCAAGTATTCTGCTTCACGCACAAATACATCCGTGTGTGCACACATGCACACAAAAATGATTATACAACTGTCTTTGATGCAATTATATACTTGTAAAAGTATGGCATATTTCTTGATTATCTTTTCCATAAATCCAAAATGCTTAATAGTACTTTTGGTCAATTGCAAGGTATGAACAGAAAAGGAATCAAACCCCCAAAACTTTGATTGTGTTTACTCCACATCTGTACCCAGAGCTACAAAGATATTTCTTTTGGTGTCATTTCCATTAGCTTTTTTAATAATTAGTAAAATGGATTCTATCTCAGTTTCAACTCTGGACTCATTTAATTCCACTTAGGTAAAAATCTAAAGCATAAGAATGATTTTAATCTATAAAATTTTAAATAAATCTAATTGCAAACTGAAATCTGCAATCCACTAGAAAGGAATACAATTAGTTGTTTTGCTTACCATTTTATAAAACACCACAGAACCTTTCCCATACCTAATCCTCTTTTCTCAAAAAAGTGCAAGCAAAAAAAACATATACTGAGGCCATGCTGTTACAAACACATCCAAATATGTTGAAGCAGTTTGTCTTCTTTTAGGACAAAGGGTCATGTACTTCAAAATCAGACTGGAGAAAACTGTCAAACCTGATTGTTTAGTGGGTGTAGAATAGAAACTAAAGGCACGTTTGACCTTTTTGAATTTGTACTAGTACAGTCCACAAACCAGGAGATTACATGCAACCAAAGACTCTTCCATATATATATATCATGAGTAATATATCATAGCCATGCATAAGACTATGATGACCCTAACACTTGTGAGACAAAATGACTCAAAGCCACTGGCAGCTGGAAAATAATATGCATGCTAATATTCCACAAACCACACGAGGCTCTGGTCCTCAAAGTCATGCATGATGAAGTAGTACTCGTAGTCTTAATTATTTATTTTGGGTTGTCTAATCAAATGTGAAGTGTGTAAGACAAATCTGGTCTAGATATCTGATTGTTCATTGACCCATCTGTCCCCATTCAACAGAATCGACATGCTTTTGACAACCTGTAAGATATTAGCATTTTGATATTCCAAAAAAAAAAAAAAATGCAAACAACAAAAAAACTCACTTTTTAAGGTAAAGAACTGTGGATGCTAAAAGCTTGACACATTCAGTTAGCAAGACAACTGTCACTGTGCTGTAATTATAGCTGTTATCTGAAGATTTTGATGCTGTGACAAGAATACCTGCAAAAGAAAAATTATAATTATATACAGCCTGGGCTGGTTCTATCATTAGGCAAACTAGGCAGTCGTCTAGGGCACAGTCACAGAGGGGAATACAAAAATAGCCTGCTGGGTTTTTTTTAAAAGATGAATAATGTTAGTGAAAATATTTTCATTGGCAGGACACCTTTCCTCTGCTGGTAGGCTGACTTTACCATGATAGTTTCTCAGTAGATATATTACAGGAAAACTCCATCATTTGAGGGCACATTTGCAGTGATCAGCTGACCAGCAGGGGAAGGACAGGCCTGTCAAGGGGGTTGGGGACAGGTGTAAACAAGCAGCGGTTGTGAAGGGGGCCTGGCCTTGGTCAACAGATTGTTTTCCTTTTCTTTTTGTTTTAAAGAAAGGTTGACGTAACACTCCTCACTATGGAGCTGAGTACTACAACTTTGATCCTTTAAAGTCATTTTTCCTTATTTACTAACCACTCACGTTTAAACAACTCTATGTTCAAGTAGTGATGTAGATCCTTGTGCACTTGTCCTAGTGTTTGCAGTCTATGTTATGCTACTGAATGAAATGTAGATACTGACAATCGAATTGTAAGCATATTGTTATATACTGGGAAAATAATTTAGGATTACAATTAAAAGGGGACCAGAGAAATCATCTACCCCGGGGCCCATGCTGGGTCGCTGGCCCTTAGAAGGGGTGGTGGAGGCAGACCAGAGGGATGGGTGAGAGTGGTAGTGGATGGGGAAGGGTCTAGTCATAGAGGGGAAACAAAAATGGCTTGCTGTTTGGGGTTTTTTAAAGTGATGTAAAATGTTACGGAAAAATATCATTTTCATAGACTGACATTTTCAGGACACCTTTCCTCTGCTTTTAGGTTCACTTGACCATGGGAGTTTCCCAGTTCAAGTATTACAGGAAAGTCCCATCATTTGAAGTCACCAGCTAACCAGCAGAGAAATAAAGAGTGAAGAGTTAAAGGGGGCTGGGGAGGGTGGCGTCGATGGTGCCTAGGAGGGATAGTAACCATAGTAATATTTAAGTGTTTGAAATTTGTGTTAAAAAAAAACACTTAACACTAAATGTATAATTATTTCAATATTTGTGTTGATAAATGGATAGCAAACAACTGTCTGGAGCTCAGTATCTGAAGTGAAAAGCAGAAAAACCCAAAGAGTTGGCAAAACAAGAAAAGTCACTGCATAAGTATCTTCACCAAGAGACGGTGTCAATGAGAGCCACAACACTGCTGCTGTTTCTGTGCCTTCAACAAATTTTGGTGTTCCTGCAGTTTTGAAAAGTTCCAGCATTCCTGTGACTTTCACTACTTCCACTGCAGACTGTCAGAATCACACTGCTGTTGCCCAAGAGCCTAATAAGCAGAGTCCAGACAACAGTGACATCAAAACCAGTGTACATTATATTCAAGTAAATAATAAAAATATCTATGGTGAGGAGAAAGAGAAATAGTTACAGCTGAATTATAATGACTCTGCTACATGGTCTTGCAACGAAAGGCAGGTAACTCAACTTATTGTTCAGCATGGCCAACACCAGGTACATGATTATAATTTTCCAAAAATGAAAACAAAAGGAGGTTCTCTAAAGTCCACTACAAAAGGAAACTGGCTAATGGACAAGAGGTGCAAAGCCAGTGGTTAGTTTATTCAAGGTTCAAAGATACAGTATTTGGTTTTTACTGCAAGTTATTCAGCATTAAGTCTGGCATTTCATCTCTGCAGGAAGTTGGATCAAAGGACTGGAAAAAACATTTCAGCCATACTTCACATGAAAAGAAGTGCAGCACACTTAGAAAACTACCAGACATGGAGAGAACTTGATTATTGCATGGTAAAACCATTGATGACATGAGCCAACACAAGATTAAGCAGGAAGTCCACAGGCACCAAGTACTGGAACAACTGAATAGCTTTAGTGAGGCTACTAACAATGTAGAATCTTGCACTCCATTGGTGTAATTTCTTGAAGTCTGTAGAATATCTAGCACTTTTGACCCTGTGATAAATGAACATTTGCAAAGAATTAAAGGCGATGAAACAATGATACACTATTTCGGGAAAGATATACAAAATTAATTAATACAGCTGCTAGAAAATGCAACAAAGCAGAAGATTTTAACAGCTGCTAGTCACACTAAGTATTATTATTCTATCATCTTGGACTGCACACCAGACAGTCACCAGAAAGAGCAAATGACAATGATTAATCAGTGCGTTAATGTGGTCGCTGATTCCGAAAGTTTTAGATCTTACATTGAAATAAAAGAGCATTTCCTAAGATTTGTACCATTGTCTGAAATGGGAAGTGCATTTATGGCAAAAGTTCTTCTCAAGCAACTTAAAGAAATGGAGCTAGACATAGATAACCTGTGAGGACAAGACTATGAAAATGGAAAATGCAAGAAAATTGAGGTTTTAAGCATCAATTTCATAACTATGACATCTGAATAAATTGCAAAATAACTGGTCCACTTTTTGTGGGATAGGGGACGCAGCATTTGTCTTTTCACTAGGGAGCAACACAGCCTAGCGCCGGCCCTGTATGCAACATGGACCTTATGTACAATATGAATCAAACATCTCTTTACAGGAAGAAGAGGGCCACGTGACAAAAGTGATGGTTGTACCAGTGGTGGCAAGGAAGCAGAATGGAAAAAAAGATAATGCAAATAACAATGACAACGGTGATCATCAGAACGTAAAAATTGTCGAGCCAAAATGTCTGAAGAAAAAGAATAGCTGGAAAAATGCATTAAATAAAAACTTGCATCATAGTGTACTGTCCTTTCAATTATTCTTCTATCATTTAATCTCTTACTGAGCTGTCGAACAAACTGATCGTTGAAAGAAAATATAGTTAGTGTGCTGCTAAAACAATGCCATATTTTCCCCACTATATAGTCGTTTCATCGTGTAGAATTCATCATTTAACTAAGTAAATTTTTATAACATACATTTCCAGCTTCAATGAAGAGAGTTATGTTAAACACAAATGAGTATTTTGATTAAGCAAAAATATGCTATCCAGACCTTTTACTCAACTTTCACGAAATTGTCCTACCTCAATCAATATTGTCTTCACTACTAATGCATGAATAATGACATCAGTGGCACTTAACGTCCGAGAAACGTTAACTTTACCTTGATTGATGAACAATGCCATGTACGATACGAAGATAACAAAACTAAGTTTTGTTGGAAACATATTCGATGAAATACACCCCATGGCTGCTAATGCACGTGTATAGATACCCTGCAGTCTCCTGGGACCGTCTACACACCAACCTCCTTGACTACAACCATCGCCCGTCTGCTCGGAATGCAACTGCAACTGCATTATGTCCCCTGAAGAGATTATTTCCGCTATTGCGCATGAAAATGGCGGACGAGAAAAAGGCGGTGGATCAAAATGAAAGAAACAAAGAAAACCTTCCTGGTGTGGGTGATCACTTTCTTGTCCAAAGGCCTGACAATATGTGGCATTCTGCTGAAATTATTCAGATTCGTCCAAATGAACAGCCGGGTGGAGGAAATGGTGCCTACGAATATTACGTTCATTATGAAGGCTTCAACCGAAGGTTGGACGAATGGATAGAAATTGATAGGTTTGTTATTTTATTTTTCCGGTGCTGAGTTCTTAGTCATTTAGTTAATGATCCAAACGTATCCTCATTTGTGATCAGTTGCACTTAAAGTCAGAACATGATACACCACAGTGGCTTGAAAGAATCTGAAGCTAAGATGCTTTGCAGCAAGGGTGTCAAACATTCTTTGCAGCATAAAGTATCATCTTTGTTGAGCATTAAAAGGGAGTACCCAAACTCCAGAATGGTTTTTTTTCATACAAACATTATTTAACACAATAAATCCAGTTCTTTTTCACAAATATAACAAAAATATATCTTTTGAGTTAATTTTATATTTTTCCATCAATCAGTTCATTCCAAGTAACAAGTGTATCACTGAGCTACAGATAATTCACGAAATTATAAACAGGTGGCATGCCATTTTAGAAAGAAAAGGTTTCTTGCTTTTTAAAATTTTAAATCCCAAAAAATTTTTTTTAAATTGTTTATGGTTTTGCTTCAGATTTGACTTGAGTGCCAAAGTTGAAGACCCACAAACTAAGGAGAAGGATCTGACAATTACACTGACGGACCTAACAGATGGTACTGATCGTAAGATAACACGTAATCAAAAACGGCGGCATGATGAGATTAATCATGTACAAAAGACTTATGCAGAGATGGATCCTACCACTGCAGCTTTGGAAAAAGAACATGAAGCCATTACTAAGGTCAAGTATATAGACAAAATTCAGATTGGCAAGTATGAGATTGATGCTTGGTACTTCTCACCATACCCTGAAGAGTATGGAAAGCAGCCTAAACTATGGGTTTGTGAATTCTGTCTCAAGTACATGAAACTTGAAAGATCATTTCGATATCATCAGTCCCAGTGTACCTGGCGTCATCCTCCTGGAAAAGAGATCTATCGAAAGGGTTCCATCTCCTTATATGAGGTAGATGGGCATGAAGCCAAACTGTATTGTCAGAACTTGTGCCTGCTAGCCAAACTCTTTCTTGATCACAAGACCCTCTACTTCGATGTTGAGCCTTTTATGTTTTACATATTAACAGAAGTGGATCGACAAGGTTGCCACCTTGTGGGCTATTTTTCCAAAGAAAAAGAGTCACCAGATGGCAACAATGTGGCCTGCATTTTGACACTTCCCCCATTCCAGAGGAAAGGCTATGGCAAGTTTCTCATTGCTTTTAGCTATGAGTTGTCCAAGCGGGAAGGTTCAGTTGGCTCTCCAGAAAAACCACTCTCAGACCTGGGCAAACTCAGTTATCGTAGCTACTGGTCATGGGTGTTACTGGACATCTTGCGTGACATGCGTGGCACTTTTTCAATCAAGGATTTGTCACGCTTGACATCCATATCGGGTCCAGACATTATCAGCACACTGCAGGCCATGAACATGGTAAAGTACTGGAAGGGACAGCATGTTGTCTGTGTCACACCAAAGCTAGTTGAGGAACATCTGAAAAGCGCTCAGTACAAGCAGCCACCTATCACTGTAGACCCTCCATGCTTGCGATGGGAACCACCAAAGAAAATGTCTAAAGTCTCAAAGAAATGAGTGCATTTCCTGGTGCCTTCCCAACCTTCTCCGCTGTTATATAGCAGTTCTTACATTTCCTTATTATGTACATTTCCCCCCATCCCTTTTTTAATGTTACATTTTATAAATTTTGTTGAATAGAAGAGCATAGCAGCAAAAATACACTTCAAATCATGTTAGCTTATTTTGTAATTTATTTATATTACAGGGTGGTATGTGCATGGACATGAATATGAAAATAGATGTGCTAAACAGGCATGGATGTTATCTTGAGTTTTTAAGACATTTATGTTCCATATACCACCATTGAAACTTTTGGTGAATATACATATGTCTGTTTCAGTGCGTTATCTTGTTAAGTAGTATGCAGACTACACATGTAAAATTGCTGTAACTTAGTTTTCTTTTCATTGGTGTTTTTATTTTTTTTTTTTTTTTTTTCCAATGACTGTACTTACACTGTAAGTATCGCTGAATGCTGCATTTTTTGGTGTGGACAAATTGTGTTGGTATTACATGAGAAATCAGATTTGTGTTTTATTTACTGGTCATTTCTTTACAATTATGTTAAAGCCTAATGCAAGTCAAATTTTAAGTTGTGAGTTGGCTATTGTTAGCTCGTAACAAAAACCAGGTGTTATTTTAAAGTAATAACAGCAGGTTGGTAAATGCTAATTTCAAATGTTAGCAGTCTTGTAATCACTGTAACAGTTTACAGCGTATGCTGACAAGGTATTGTCCTAATAATATTTCACCACTCAGAGAAAGTCTTGGCCTCTTTTCGAAATTTAGGCAAGATTTGCAGTGTTCAAACATTTTTATCTCTTAAAGAGGATAGAGGTAATCTGTGAGATTTGGGGAAATAGGTAATTAACCAAACCAAGTCACTGAAAAATAATTGTGCACATTAGTGTGCCTTTAACTACCCATATGTTTTGTTAATAAAAAAATTTTTTCACTAAAAAAAAATTGTGAAAAGTCTTCAGGTTTTCATTTTCAAGTGTTCAGATGGTCATATTAATATATAATTATGCCTGCATAAAAGGTTTTTTAAAACTTTAAATCTTGGTATATTCTCAGTAGTCTAATATTTCAAACTGAAAGTAAGGATCCATTCCTCCATCCACAAAAACTGGTGAGCAAAACATTGCTCATTTTCAATAATAAGAGGAGAGGACAGTTTTTGTTCTGTCATTTAAGAACGGTACCAGTTATATTTCTCCATTAAATTCCTAATTTGCTGACATTTTGAAGCTAGTGGCCTTTGAAGTGTCGTGCTGACTTAACGTTGCAATCATAGTCTTGAGTTAATTTGGGATTAAGCCGCATAGTTTGAAAACAGTGCATGTGCCTGAAAAACGTTTCTGAGTTTAAAAAAACGAGTCCCATATGCATCAGATTAGATACAAGTTTTACGCGTGTTTTTAAGTTAGAATAAATGTGTATCGACAACACTTTACAACCAGTGCAACGTGACTCTCCCGTTCCCAGGATCACTAACTCCATGGCGCCGACTGACGCAGGCGTAGTGGAGTAACAGACGAGATGTGGAGAATGGTTTATCGCCGTCAGTGTGACTGATTAACGACTGACGTATGACAGGTTTGTAGAGCCAACGGGACAGTTGCACGGTACAAACCCGTAAACTGTTATAGTGAGAACAAGAGCTAACGGGACTTTCCGCCAGGCCATGCTGTTACCACACGTTTGTTAAGTTGTTTATAGTATACCAATCTAATTAATATTAATAAAAATAAGTGGGGGGCTTGCGTAGAGCTCTTAATTGGCAAACCTGCTTACCGAGCACAATCTGACTAAACGAAAGTCGACCGCGGTTTTTTTTTTTTTCACGACCGAGGCGGGAGCAACTGTCACACTATTAGGCTGGGCAAAAATTTAATTAAGTAAGAGCAATTTGCTTTGCCCCCGTTAATCACAGATGTAGTCCTTTTAAAACAAGTTGAATCTGCAATCGATTTCACACAGTGTTGGTGGGCATTGCTTTGAACTAATAGAAGTGAAAACAATAATTATTACTGGGCGTATGTTTATAAATTCACACAAACCGTCTTGTGACTGACAAGCAGGAATGAACAAAAACGATCAAATAGTTTAAGGAACAAGTTTCTTTTTCTTTGCTGTTTATAATGCTAAATATGTACAAATATTTCTTACACACACGCAAACCTGTGAAAGACGAATGACTAAACAAAACATTCTGTCTAAAGCTCACGACAATAACAAAACGCGTAAATAAAACATTCGCTCCCTTGAGCTATTGCATCTCTCCTGTACAATATTATGGTTGTAAAAGTATTACACAGTCTCGCATCTGATCTAATATGTTCAATATCATGTACAAAACTACATCAATACTATTACAAAGTCTGGAAAGTGAACAAATATTAATAATGGAAAATTTGCCCGCAAGCTCTCGATACAATCCTATGAGAGGAGCAACTGACTGCAAATAAACGATGAAGGAATTTGATAATGTCTACAATGTGTATATCACGGCCAAAGTTTATGCTGATCACAGGCAAAAATCAAAACATCTTAGAACATGTATTTTGAAGTTCATTTTTGAAAAAAATCACAGTGTACAAAGCGCCTACACGCACGCACACACACACACTGACATACCAAACAACTTTCACATAATTGATGAAAAAAGACAATACTTTGCGCTGAGTGCATTTAGTCTCTCTCTCTCTCAACGACCAAAACTTCCGAAGCAGCAAGTATACTGCTAATCAACTCGATGCGTATATAAAGGGAAAACACCACGTAAATGTTTGTCTTTCTTCCTGTACACAAAAGATAACAATTGAAAG
Organism: Pomacea canaliculata; assembly: GCF_003073045.1. Classification (NCBI taxonomy): domain Eukaryota; kingdom Metazoa; phylum Mollusca; class Gastropoda; order Architaenioglossa; family Ampullariidae; genus Pomacea; species Pomacea canaliculata. The sequence continues at coordinate 4,410,567 of NC_037597.1, forward strand.
CAATGAACGAATTTTCAGTTCACACAGTCAGTTCACCCCATCTTCGCATCATCTTATACTATGTAATTCTCGCTTCAGATGTCAGCTGAAGGCCGCTAATATTAACCAACCATTTTAAATAGCAGGAGGGCGGCGGGCAAAGTCTTAAATGTTGATCTTCTCTGTTGCATTTTAGTCATCTTAACGAGGACATAAGTACTGAGCAAACTGTTCGGTAATATACGTTCAGAAAAAGAAAATTACTGGAATGCTTTTAATCTGAGGTTGGTCTAAAAGTGTAGTAAAGTCAATAAATTAGTAAATAAACGTCCATCGGCTTCAAACAAGATATTTTCCGAGGATTCTAGGGTACGAGTACAAATGCGTTCTCTACAGTATTATGTTGTTTATTGTGTGAAATATCCACCACATAATACGTGACAGTCCACCCATTGCCTCGCTCAAGGCCCCTTTTAACCTAACAAATATGGACGAACATTTTAGAAAGTTTGGCAAAGACTGCACGAGGCTTGCATAAAGACGGCCAGACTTGCTCAAACCTTCGTCCATATTTGTCAGGTTAAGAACAAGCATTGCTATGTCTCAGCTTGGCTTGTGTGAGGTTTATGTGTTAATAAACACGACACGCGAAAATACAGCGGACGAACGTGGTGGTTGTAGTTATAATAATGACAACAGTGATTCTAAGCCTTTGACCTCCAGTAAAGATTGTAATAAAAACAGTCTGGGATGTAATGTGTGTGCGTGTGCACAGGTGCCTCTGAAATTAGTGATGAATACATACATCTCACTATTGTCTCACCCCAGCTATTTCGTTGATGTCTACTCTGTACCAAAGAAGACCGTGATGTGTGAGGAAAAGCTCTGCAGTGTTCACAAAAGTTCTCCCAAAGGCGTCTAGAAGTCACTATGGGACGAAGCAACTGCTGCTTTTGTTGTGACTTGGACCACTATACATATCTATTAGACGAATTTCAGCCATAACCCTGTTATGATATTAAAAAAAAATCCATTTTTTCAGTAATATCCGGTGCTTTTAGTTATAACGGATCTTGCTCTCGGTTAAACATGTGACCACCTGACCCGGCTGTACAAGATGGAGATGGACTTTCACAAATACAATTGAAAGAACTGCCACTGACACAGCAGCATCTGCCCTGCTGCCGGAAGTACAAGTTACGTCCGATTATGTCAACAGAAACATAACTGATAAAGTCGCCTGCACCCTGCGTCACTCACAGCTATCAAAAAGGTTTGAGAATTTCCACACAAATGATAATGTTGCCATTTGTAAACTTCCGTAATGTAGTTTTCTGTATTAATGCAATCCTCATGAACGAATGAATGGGTAAAGAGCAAAAAGCTCAACAGGAGACGGCAACAAAATTTGTTAGTATATATAAATTTACAAATAATATATTTAATATCCAGGTGGCTTCTAAATTTAAAAAAATCCGAGAGGTTTGCTAATATATATATAAAAACCAAATTTGGCTCGTGATCATTTCGTCCTCATCGAGAAGGATGACAAACGCGATGCTGGGGAGGATAATGAAGGTCTTTTGTTTAGATCGGTGTGTTGTGGAGACATCCCATCAGCATTTAGCAGTTTTCTTACTAAAACGAGATTGGTGTATATAAAGCCTTCGGTTTAGCCACGTTTCAGCTTTACTAAAACGAGGCTAATGTATACAAAGCTTCCGGTTTAGTCACATTCATTGTTCAGACTCACCGAGACTAACAGCGAAGAACTTCGCAAGAGGCTAAGCGTTGGTCTCGGCAGACAGACAGCAATCCACCTATGTGTACACATCCGTGCAGCATCTTACGCATGAATTAAAATGCACAACAATAAGTCTAATTGGCTGACATTTCTTTGCTGTTGCACATTATATTTTATGTACTTACATGACATTTTTCTACTGCCTTTTTACATTTACCTTTATAACACAACAGTCATTTTTTTTCCACCCATCTCTATACGTTTGCATGTCTCGATAAAGGCAATTGAGTGGTTAACGACGAGTGTGGACTGTACATGTGCTACGTAACTGATGAAATAGCCTCATTCTACGATAACTGATGGTGTATAGGTTCGCATCACACAACCGGAGCTGATACTTGCGGCAGGTGTATGGGAATTACAAATTTTTCCAAGTAACTGTCAGTGCATATAAACAACACACAATCGACTGTACTTGTCAAGGAAGCATCTAAGTTGACCGCTACGTGCCTGCCACAGCCAGTATGTCCGCAACGTAGTACGTGTCTCACTGCCTTTACACACCCTCCATTGAGCTGGGCGTCGCAGCGGTTTGGAGGTCGGCGGGTACCAAGCCGACTGAAAGATTAAAGAATTGTAGCTGCAATTTTGCAGAAACCCACCAGAACCCCCGCTCTTGGGGCACATTAGTACAGGAATACCCACCCCTGCTTTTTTTTTTTTAACGTGGTGGTGACTAATAGAATCGGCACCCCAACAGCGTAGAACTATTAGTCGCGGGAAAATCTGTGACATCGTGTCAGTGCGGCTGACACTAAAATTGGCTGCGATAAGATGAATCGGGCATTCTCGCTGAGAAGAGTGGCAGCTGCCTTGTCCTAACAAAGTGAAGAGGGGAAGGACCGATCGAATGAAGCCGCCAGGCTGACCACCTGCTTTATCTCCCCCCTAACAGCGAACGCTGTATCTGCTGATACGTGAAACATCTTCGGAAAAGTTCTCCTGGGAGCCAGAAGCCCCCTCGGCTGGCTCAACGAGAAACGATCGATGCTTACTGGTAGGAGGCCCGGCATGAGAGAGACGACATTGTCACTGACTTCCTCATTATGATATGAGACAAGAGCCAATCATAATATTAACAAAATTCAAGTAATATATTAAAACCAATCAGAATTTTCGTTCCATTCAAATCCAGGAATCCATGCGTGACCACCTGTCACAAAAATGTATTATCATCATACATTTATACCACGTCTCATAAATGCAGGCATATAAGCATTTTACTTGCTTCAGTTATGTATTTTGCTACAGAGATAATATGGCCGCCATTCCTTAGTGTCAGTACCGCTCCTAGAGAGGGAGACGTGCGAAGGATGTGAGGCTGAGAAAGAAACATCTTCTGGTTTTTGTTGTTATTCCAATTTGGACTGCTATTTGTACACATTAGATAAAGGAACCAGATAAAGGATACATGGTAGTCAAGCCATCTACTTACCATAACAACCTCTTAGATTAATGAGGGAGACAAGGATTTGCATGGGGGAAAGAGTACACTTGGATACATGTTCACGTTAATCCAACATGCGTGTCTTCCTGATCCAGGCCCAGCAATGAAGGTCAAAGCGGCCAAACCCTTATTAACCACTTCACTTGCGGCAACAGCCGTACACTGGGTGGAGTAAAGCTACAGTTACCACCGGCACCCTGAAACATAAACACCCTGAGAGTCAGGGATGTGCAAAGGCGGAAGGGTGGAACTGGTGTTGAACGCCGAGTCAGCAACTAAGGCTATATCATGGCAAGGCAGCCAGCCCTGTAAACAGATGCCACATGCAGATAAAGAAGAGCGTGCCCGAGACGAGAGCTGAACCCAGGACAGCCAACCCTCACTGTATTGATGACAGGCGCTAACTATTGCGCAACCTGACCACCCGAATGTGTAAAGGCAGTGAATTGCTAAAGGGCAACTTCCGACATTACCACCGCCGCCGACAGGGGTCTCTGCGATTGCCAGCGTGTGTCCATGAAACAACACCAGACAAACCTCTCGATTTCCAGAAACATGTAGACAACAAATAACAACCCGTGTGATCGTGGTCGTATTGTTATGGGAGGAGACAGACTATCACCCGCAAATATACCTGTAGATAATCGCACGTATCGACTAGTTTGACTATGTGCTTGTCTGCTCGCTGAGATAAGGAAATGGTTAATGTTGTTCTATAAGGTCATTTCCGCTTTGTGTCCTAGTCTGTCACTAGCGCTGGACATTAGGCGACAGTTCTACTACGTCTGCACAAACATCCAAATTCTTACCTGGGGTGCAGCGATCATGAGTGAGCCACCCTGGATATGCAGTCCCCGCTACACTTTTATATCAGCTCCACAAAGGTTAGTCCCAAAAGAGAATGACACACCTTAATTCCGCATCCCTATCTTGCACCAACTGCAGACTCAACTGTTGTACGCGAACTGCAAAACAGTAGCAGCGCCGTATCATCAAGTATCATCAAGGTAACGAAATAACATTCTGAGAAATATGCTGACTCGATTTATGAGAAGGGCTGATAAATATGATCCAACGTTTTTCTTCAAAATCGCCGCAATAAAATGCAACTTTTCTCTCGCATCAATCTGTCACTACCAAAACGCATCACGTTACTTCTGATAAGAAAAAGAAGATAATCTTGATTAAGTAATCGTAATCGTGCAATCACAGCCTTGTCTACTTCATTCGACATAACAATGACGAAAAAAAAAAATGATGCCAGAAATCATTAGAACTCGTTGAAACCCAGACAACCAAAGATAGTGAACTCGGGACAGCTGCCAGAGTGATATTATAGTACTTGGTGTAGCCAGCGTGATACTCCTAGCCCAAGCGTGCCTGATGCAGCCCGTGTGACATAGTTTGCGTGATACGCGACATCCAGCCAGAAAAAAATACTGTTTATAATATAAGTAAATTATATTGTAGCTTTGCAGGACCAAATGAAAATGCCCTTTAGTTTCTCCCTCCTTCTTTGTCAGTGTGTACGCTTGGGTACGTATTACACCTCACAGGTTAAGTTCGCTGCCCTTCACGCCGACACGCCACAGGGCAGTCGCCAGGGTCGCTGTGAGATCTCACGCGGGCCAAACGGCGTACACCTGGAATGTAGGGTCCGAACGGTTCTGAGTTGAATCACGCACAGCTTACCCAATGTCTCGTTGTGCAAATACTGGTAAAGGCATGGTGAAGGACACCTGTGCAGCAAAACTTCCGGCAAGCTGTGGCCAGTTAGCAATGTGCCCAGGCAATTTTTTTGTGTTCGCCAACCGCGGAAATAGCATGATTCAGTCTCTAAACAGTGAATTGATTTCAATTACTTTCTCTTTGTAGGGTAAAATTCTTTTACGAATCCACAATACACTCTCTCTTTTATAGCATTTTTAAACTGTTGTGTAGTTTGATAGATCCTCACACCCTTGCTGGAGCTATGCTCTTGAAGCAATAAAGAATCAATCAATCAATCTGTGTGTGTGTGTGTGTGCACAAGTGTGCACGCACTTCAAAATCCAATGAGCACCAAAAAAGAAAAAAAAGCATCAGCGTGCAGTTAAAAAAATAATAAAACAAGATTTCGCACTGCCACAGTCTGCATGCTCTGCCGATGGACACCTTCTCATAGAACAAACATCGACACATGTATATCCAAGTTCTGACTGATGAAGATGTCCGTGCTGCAGATGGCCAAGCACGCAACAGAAGAAAAGAAAAACGCTGATGAACTGCCGCCTGAGAAAGCTGCCACGGGTGAACGTTCCTGTAGCTAACTACACTGTCACAAAAGCTGGCCACGCCCTATCCTCTGGAATAAAATCACATCCACAAACACAATCCATCGAAACACTCTCACATGAAGACGTGGCCTGCTGGTCTGACCGAGAACAGGAAGTCTGTAAGCTGGTGCAGGGTCGAAATACTGTTTCAAGCCACGTGCTGAAATCGACGTTTTTCCAGAAAGATCCAAGAAGGTGGTATTAAAAAAAACCCTCGTGTTATCAAACTGTAAACTTTTGTACAAATACAAGAAAAAGTGAGAAGTGACGTGTGGAAAAATTGTCAATAGAAGAGCTAACGCCAGCCATAGTTCAGTCAACTAGTCAACTTTCAACCACACGCACGCAAGAAAGTGCATTTTTTCACACAGACACACGGAAATACACTTCTCCCCTTGAAGTGACATGGGGCCCGTTCTCAGAGAATAACACAGCGCCGCCGCTTCTTCTCCGGTTTGACATCATGCGGGTCCAAAACGGCCAAGATGGCCTCGTCAAAAACGTCCTTGAGACCTTGCTTGGTGAGGGCGCTGCACTCCACGTAAGCGTAGGCGCCCAACTTCTTGGCCAGGCGGTCGCCCTCCTCCACCAGCACGGGCTTCTGCCGCCGCTTGGCGAGTTTGATGCGCGTGCCCTCGTCCTCGCGCAGGTCCACCTGCGTGCCCACAACAATAATAGGCGCCTTGGGCACGCTATGATGCACTTCCGGCACCCACTTGTGCTCCAGGTTCTTCATGGATTCCGGCATCACCACTGAGAAGCACATCAGGAACACGCTGGTTTCCGGGTAGGACAGCATCCTTAAGCTTGTGTACTCCTCCTGCAAAAAAGACCACAAGCCAAAAATATAAATAAAAATAAAAATCAGATTTTTGCCGACTCTGACATCCTCTCATCCCATCGTCTTGAAAGGAAAGTTCAAGTCGTGGTGATGATGAGGTGAAGGAGAAAGAAATTTTTGTGCAAGGCTTCTCACCTGTCCAGCAGTATCGAAGAGTCCCAGCTGATAGGGTGTTTCTCGTATCGTAACTGTAACTGCAAAGGACGAAGAAGACTGCTGGTTAGTGCAGTGAATAGACATGCAAAGATCCAGAATCAACTGTATTACTTTTAAGTAAAAGCAAAATTCACGATGCAAGAAACGCGTACTAAATATTTTGTCTTACAGTGCAATCTTCATAGATTATTTTCAACTTTCCTGTAACAAATAAATATAAAAACCTTCATAAAATCTTACAATAAAACAATTTTAAATAAAATGAGGCGACATAAATGAATCAATCAACTGGTCAATGTCATTGACTGCAAACGCCATATACTGAATGCTCTATCAAAAAGACATGCAAACTGATGGATAGAAAACTATCGGTCTGGTACATATTATTAATATAAATACTATCCGTAATGATACGATAAAGACGAAACAGACATTGGACTGACTGAATTACGACCACTTTGTTATCATTTCACATTTGTTGCCAAACTATGCAAAGTTCTTATGATTGTAAAGACCAACCACAGTGTATGATAGGGTACAAAGATAGGAAAGTGACGAACGGAGAGAAGGAGTATGGGGAGGGTGAAAGGAAGGGTCGGTTTCCGTATAGGAGCTGAACAGCCTACCACACCTGATATCGATATCAAGGATCATTAATTGCCGCAACAAAAGCAGAACTCTACCCCACCTCGTTGCTACGAAGGGGTGCACGGCTCTGCTTACTTGCATACGGTCCCAATCCAGTCACGATTCTGACAAAGAAAAGGTAGTTCCCTTTGACTGGGCAAAGTACTTCGAGGTCAAGGTACCCGCGAAAGATTGAGGAAACGCAAACGCCCAATCCAGTGGTAAAGACGTAGGGGTGGGTGGAAAGGGTGGTTGTAGGGGCTGAGGAAAGCGTGGTTGTCGTGACAAGCACGTATCGTCTTATGCTCTGGCGATCCCTGACCCCTTGTTGCTAAGACAGCTGCAAATTCAGGGATTAAAAAGAACTACCGAGTGCATCAGCCCTGACAAACTTTGACACAAGTGGCATTCACTTTACGATCAACAGCCACCTCCAAGAAGGGCGCAGAGTGCACAAAATCAAGCAAACTGTTTCGTCGCGATTCGTGTGTGTGTGTGTTCGCGCGCGTGCGCGTGCTGTAGTGCGTGCGTTCTTGTACGTGTTTGAGCCGGAGGATTGTTGGCGCGTGCAGGTCTGATAAATCTGGCTAGTGCAAAGGCATGCCCAGCGCATACCTATAAAAACTTAATTTTAACAATTGCACTGAGGACCAGGCACTCTTGTCCACGCACTTTTCTCCTTTGTCGTCATAGTTTTGTATCCAAGTTTAAAAAGATTTAAAACCTCGTGAAAACAATAGTAGTAATGTTACTGCCATGCTTTGTAGCAAATCCACCGCACGTTCTTCCGCACCATAGGGTGCAGCTATCGGACCCTGAGGATAAGGCAAACAAAAGACACTATGTAATCGCCGGACAATGAAATAATAAAAGTAAGGAAGACATGACTGACCCTACCCTATAAGCAGCTCAGACAGTAAAGGCTTAAGTAGTGTTACAAAAGTGAATCCCGCTAGAGAATAATCTCTTGAAAGGGAGTGATTGGATTTCGCTCTTGCCAAGATTTGAGTTTTATTAAATCGTACAGAGTACACAAAAAACACACCCGAGTACACAAAAAACACACCCAGACTTTATTCATGTAGCACGTCTTCTATTTATAGTCGAGCGGATTATGTATAAATGTCGGTAGAACAGCCGTTGGCGGTGTAGATATAGAAAGTCAGAGCTGCAAGGGTAGTGCTAAGTTTCCTTTGAAGACGGTTCTGGAACCTCAAGTTTCAAGGCAAAGAAGTGAAAAGTAACATCAACAACAGCAGGACGAAGATGGTGGTGGCGTGATCCGTGTGAAGGAGGGTGGGGGATGGGTTGGAAACACTCGGACAAACTTCTGCATCACAAAACTTCACTCTGCACGATGCTAAGAAACTCTAGCTCGGACAGGTCTCACTGCAAGAGATTTAAACAAGCAATATCCCCGCTTCGGATAAACCTCGTCAAGTATGTTACCGCTACAGATACTCTTGAAAACAATTCTCCTGATAGCTTCGACACTAGACCTATCTCTAAGGAACGTTGTACGAAGCGCCAGCAGGTGGCGACACCAGCACACGCCCCGGATATAGAGCACAGCGGTTATCGGCACTTGTAAAGCAAGGCGGAAGACGCCACAATGAAGTGACTCATTTTGGCTTGCGAAAAAATAAGCACACTTTTTTTCCCCTGCATCTTACATTCTGACCGTAACAATGTGACTGAGGACAGTACTTCCTAACTGAAACCTCCCCACATCCCAGCCATTCATTTCATTTTTTTTTTTTTTTTTTGGGGGGAACGTTGACAGTCTCTAAATGTACTACAGAACTTCAAAAAAAAAAATAAGCCATTTCTCCTACAAGATAGTGTTTCCGGTGGTAGTGGTGGTGGTGATGATGACGATGGTATGTAGCACGGAGTTTGGCCAAACATATCGTTTCTCCTTGTCAGACATGCCAAATGTGTTTAAATACTTGACATTCTATTGATGTAATATTCCACAAGATTTGACATTTTTACAGGTCCATTTCATCATGAGTTTTTTCCTTATATTCTTCTAAATCGGAAGACATTTGTTTCGAGTTCAGCGCGATGTCCATGACCGCTACTATGAACAGACAGGGTTGCTGAAACGGCTAACGGTAAAAATAACAAGATACTCTCACATATACAAAAAACGGTTGGGAAACAGCTTAGGCCTCAATCATATCCGGTAAAGCAGTAATGGCCACTGGCACATCCCGCGCGACTTGACTTGCAAAGGGCAAACCTTCTATGCCTGTCTTTTGTCTGAGGACGTTTGTTTTCGTTCCATTAACCTACAGTGGGCGGCGCCATCTGAGGCAACTCATATAACGCATCACACTGAAGGGATGTCAGGTAACGTCTTTAGAGAAACAATATCGATATTTCTTGAAAAAAAAAAAACATGCTGAGTGACGGCAACTCTAGTCCAGAGACAGGTGTGATCACTGAGGTCTAAAAACATGACGTGAGTCACGTGACCCCTACAGACCTTAAAACGAGTGCCACCCTGCTCCAAGGCCGTTTTTACAGTACACCTTGCTATGTCACCTCGTGTGGATTATGCTTGAAAGTACAATTCAGACCTGCGCCATGGCATGGAAAAATACAGTATCTCTAGCAGGAAAATATTACTAAATGCCACTGTGCTGCACTGTCTCCATCGCCCAAGATCCAAGAGGCTCTCAAGATACCCCTCCCCCGTTTGTCTTTAAGGCATAAAAGGGTTGGGGGTCCACACACACACCAGGGTTTGGGTTTCGTGATTTTTATTCCTAATGTTAGTAAGCTGCTTCAATTATGAGTGATGTTTTTATTCAAGTAAAACAGTGACACATTTGATAACAATAATGATCAGTTCTCATATGGTATTACTCATTTATTATAATGTCTTACGCACCATGCCCTCAGACTTAAACTCTTTTATGTTTTCAAACCCCAAAACCAAACCGCTTTCACATCCACTTGGCAAGTTTTCCGGTGTTCTCTTACATGATTGCTGTACTTCTGCTGATTCCCCCCACCACCACCACCTCAGCCCGTTCCCCACAAGTTTTAACCAACAATGCTGAAGGTCGCAAAGATTAAGAATTACTAGACCACACATTCGTCCGAGCTACATACCGGTTAAACGAGCAAACGTCGAGAAAAAATTGTGCCACAGGAAGTCTCTAAAGAGACTAGGACCTCGTTTTATGGTGAAGCTTTTACATGAATCGCACAGGAATATCGCGCCAACTAATCCGCCGATCCTAAATGGTCCACAGATAATGCAACAGCCATGCACAAACTACATAGTAATCATCAAACAATTTCAATGAAAAACTTCAAACGGGGATGTACATTTGTAGAAAGGAAACACACACACTCAGGGAAAAGGTTAAGAAGTGAGCGATCTGAGTGTTGGCGGCATTCTAGTTACAAGTTCAAGTTGTTGCATATATACTTTTTTTTTTTTAATGAAGGTGTGCAAACTCAAAGGAGTGACAAGTGCACAAGGAAAGAAACGGTGCGTCGTTTTCGAGGTAAATCTTTTTCCCCACCTCCTCAAAGTGGAGTGGGGAAGAGCGAGGAAGCCAGACTACAACTCCCTGCAGCAAACAAAGAAATCCACAAAGATGTTAGTAAATTCATATACATAAGTATTTTTCCAAACCCTCTGTACTAATTATCCTGCACTACTAATCAATAAAGTGCGTCATCTTCCTTCCGTTTAGTTTCTCCAGGTTTCGCTTTACACAACACAAGGACCTTTTTTCGCTGCATTCTCCCACTTCAATCTTATAAACAGTCTTCTGTTCAACAAAAAAAAAAGCTCCAACAATTTTGTGAAGCCCCAGCGTCAGAAACTGCACTCCTCTGTCGATAACTCATGTCGCCGATTATGGACATCACCTTCTCACAGTTTCGATTAGGGTGACAGGAAACCATGGGTCACGATATTCGCGTATGAATTTAATTTTTAACGCCCAAATCCCAATGTACATCACTAATACAGCTAACATTTTCACTTCTACACAATGCGTGTGCGGCCCTATGTTCCTCAAGGAGTAACAAGGACTAAACTAAACAATGCGCACTTTCTACAGAGACAGAAAAAAAGTTGTACAAGTAATGTCAGGGTAGGCGAGATTGAAGGCGAAAACCCCTATCTCTTACCACAAATTTATCTTTTGGTTATCTTGTTGTATGCTTTAAGGCTAGAAATGTAAGTGGTGGTGGTGGTGTTGACTTCATCTGAAAGGGCACAATCTGCTGCATAACATGGAGCAATCAAAGATTGCATGATGACAATAGTCAGACATGGGTCTTGTGGATTAATTATAGATCATGATGATGATAACTGAATTTATAAAACATATTTACCTGTGTGGAGATGAGCTCAATGTGCTGTGCTAACTTGACTACAAACAAACCAACAGTTCAACATACAACAGAGCGCACAATTATACATTTAAGAAAGAGCACACAGGCTGCTGAACATGGCAAAAGTTAAAGAAAGGTGAAAAAAAACCATCAAAACAAAGATACAGGGTTTTTTCCACATTGAGTTGCCTTAATATGATTATATAAAGTTTATTTTGAATATGACATAACTTCTTGTAATTGCGATAACCAGGTGTCATTTTTAATGCTTTAGTTTCTTATAAGTGCTGCTTTGTCATTTAACACTAAAACAAGCATATGTGATGTCACCACGGTGTGTGCATGGCTGCAAGTGCAAATGTTGTTCAATGTCAGCATGGAGTTTGCCCCACTTCCCACCCCCAGAGCTGAGCATCTTCCTACAACACTGCTTTAGACTAATGGCCACAATGATGGCAATATAGTTGATAATTTTTTTTAAAAATTTATCTCCTAAATTTTGCTCGTTGCTGGTTCTGATATTTCAGACTCACTAAGCATTTAAGTTTGCATTCAAATTTTCTAAGACTGCAAGGCTGCATGACACAGTTAACTGCACATTATTTACCTGATATCTTCTGCTTTTCTGCCTGCTTCCTTTACTTTAAAAATAGAAAGATCCTAAATCCTTTCACTCACTTTGACCTCTCCTGATAAATCAGACAACATCCAGCTGGGTCAGCATGTTAAGAGCTTCCAATTACAGGCTCAGGAAAGCATCTAAATGGCTGTTATGATTTGTTTATACTTTATATAGTAATAACGAATACATTTTGTATTGGTACAATGCTCTGGTTAGCTTCCTGCTGGCCCTTGCCCTGCTTATTAATTGACCACATACAACATACTGTCATTCACAGCAACTGTTCTTGTATCATGGAGACACTCTTCTAATACAAACAATACCAAATATTTGAAATAACAATATACATATTTATATTCTTTTATGTTAATATATAACATAATGCCCAACAACTTTTATCAATATTCCAATTTACTCTATTTATTTATTTAAATGTTGCATGCGAGATAACTTCAATAATTACATTGTAGTTGCTTTGGAATGAATAATGATAACTGCATTACACATCCCTTTTCTGTCTCTTCAATCCAACATCTACCACTGATATAACATACACTGGAAACAGATGTTTATATTTCCTTAGTAATCTTTTTTCTTATAATACTAACCTATGGTTTAATGTAGTGTATTCATACCGATCTATGTGATAGTCGCTGGAGATGAAAGACTATTATGAATACATTAAACAATAATTTAGTATTTTAGGAAAAAGATTATTTAAGAAAATGCAAACATCTGCTTCCAATGAATCAGCAATATAAGATCAGCACAAATGTTCATCAATTACAACTGACAAACTGTTGTTAAAGTTTGCTTTGTTTTAAACAGGTTTAAATGTCTCTTGAAGACAATGTCATTTACCAATTGCATCTATACTAGAAATGAATTTTTCATACAGGAACCCATAACACGTTTAACAGTGAATTAAGATAGTTTAGTATTTTCTTTTTTTTTGAGCTGGCAAGTACTGATTGTAATGGGTGTGGTATACTGATTGTCCCTAATAAATGTTGTAGACACCATCATCACAGTAATGGGTGTCATTATTAGAAGTAATTTGGACGACATTGTCAGAAATGATAATGAAAAGCAAAGATTCATCAAACCAGAAATAGAACTCTAACATATAACACTGACTCCTCTGTATTTACCAACTCTACACCTTACTGACACTTATCTTCACTTATCATAAAAAATACAGATAATGGAAAATAGTTCCCTGGATTTGTGGGGAAATAAATATCAGTAGTTCACCATATCAGGTATAGCATATAAGGTATAGCACACTGAGCAGAGCCCAACCCTCTCTTTTCCTCACCTTTGCTTTCTCAGATACTCATTTATACTTGGTGGACAGGTGAAATTTATGAGTCATAGCTACCCTCTCTTCTACAGCAAAGGGCACTAACCACCAGGCTGTAAAGGTCTTGTTCTATGTATATATAGACAACTAATCAAGACAGGGAAGGGGGGCTAAGAGAAATGAATTTCAATGAAATAACTTTGAAATCAATTTTAATAATTTACAGCATTTAATCTACTGCAGCCAGAAAGCTTAATACAGTGTGCCCAACCTCTTCTCACCTGAGGGCCACACTGGACACGATATAAAACCTCGCAGGCCAGAACATAGCAGTTTTTCCAGAATCATGACGTTGAAAATGAAATTATGTTGTGTCTGATTAAAATGAGCAGGCCGGATATGGCCCACAGGCCATAGGTTGGCACCCCTGACTTAATATGTTTATTAAATCAGGCGATATATAAGCAAGGAACTAATCAATAATGGCAATAAACTAGCTATGATTATCTGACACACTAGCACTGCAAAACAGAAAAAAATAATAAATGACAAAGAGTAGTAATTAAAAAGTTTTCAAGATAAAGCTCATAATTGAAACTAGATAAAGAGAACTCTACGATTAGAGGTGACTTTCTATGTTAGTACTAACCATGAAATATTTGAGCACCTCTGACTGCATCCAATGTAAAGCACCATACCATGTAGCTTATATTCATTATTCCAAGCAACATTAAATGACCATCTAACACAAACAGATTTTAATGGTGCTCTTCCTCTAACCCTACAGGTAGTAATCTGTATACCTGTTCAGATAATCAGTTGCTTTGTCCTGAAAAATTTCTCTTACTGTTCTTGCCATCAGGTTCAGATAAACAGTCTAATGGGATTATGACTTCACTGGCATCTGATTGTTGCTTCTCTCATACAAGAAGCAAAAAAGAAATCTTACTTCTTCATGCTTTATATGAAAGAAGTATAGGTAATACTGCTAAGTTTGTCATCAGACAAATCTGAATTTAAACTGGGACACACTTCACTCTTTCACTTCCTGTTCAAGTGGATCCTCTTTGTATATGCATTAGGATTGTGTTTACTGTTTTTAAATACCACCCTACTACTATTGCATCCTAAAAAGGTAGGTCATGGACTTTCATGAGACAGTAGCTTATGTATCGTTCCACCAATGCATCATTTTTTCATATTGCTGTTATTAGTCAGGCTTATGTATATGGCAGTACTAAGACAGTCGTCAAAATCATACCAAAAATTCCGTAAACATTGTTAATATTTGGGGCAATCTACTATTGATGTTTCACAACACCTGCTCGATCTGTACCTGAAAATCTTTGTTGAGAAAGCCAAAATAAACACTCATTTCCATTTCCCCTACTCCATTACGTGCTTTTAACTGTCTACAACTGGTGTAGGAAATGAGTCAAATACAGTCGAACAAGGATGAGACTACAATGAGAGTTTATGTTTGCCTACTATCTTCGAGGCAATCCCCTAGCTGTTGTCCCTCGACAAAACTGTGACGTCATCCAGCGTCTGGGCTCACTAAAACTTTCCACACGGGCCACAAATAAAGAAAACTAACAAATCATTCCTGTCGTACTTAGAAATTCACGGAAGAGGGTAAAAAGTTTCGCTTTCAATACATACAGTCCTAAACCGTAGAGACAGCCATACACAGAGAGGAGATAACCCATGTCGGAACAGACGATCGCTCTCGCAGCCTGACTGGCAAAAGTAATCACTCACCTGCATAATTATCAAAAACTGTAGGCACATATTCCGTTGGAAACTTGTTTGTAGCATAACTCATAAGCATGCAGGTCTTCCCAACAGCTCCGTCGCCGACCACAACACACTTGATGAAAGCGTTGGGCGCCGTCATCTTGCACTGTGGTAGCGCTGTCACTGCGTCTCCGATTGGATTCACACTTTGACCTCTCAGCCGCACTCCCGTAGCCTATTTATTGCATGACGAAAGATGCCAACCAATCAAATGACGAGACAAGACTTCTTTTCTATTTTTAACAGACGGAATTTCGCGTTCACGGGTGTAACAGCATTTCATATCGCCGTGACTTCATTCAGGATTTAATAATACTCTGAATACTGCTTTACGGATATTTTCTCCATTTTCTTCTCAATCCGTTCATCTTCAGTGTGTATTATAGATATATTTACAATATGACATGAAGGTATGTGTGTTTTAACGACTTTTCTAAACCTGTGTGTATGTGCACGTTATTTTTAGCCTTCTTGAAATTATTTCGGCCCTGGCATATGAGAAAATAAAAAAATCCCTTATTTATTTTGCACAACAACAACGCCTAGAGGCCTGTAAGGTTTCACAGTTTGCGAGAGTTACCCTCCGTCGAGAAGACAAAACATGGCGTGACCGATGACAGATCATTTTTTTTAAAAGCTGGACAACGCATCAAGGAATAAACGATACAAAAACAAAAATTTATTGATTGGTGGATGTGATCACAGCTGTGATGTGAGTGAATTGACGGATTTTCTGAAAAAAAGAATTAATAGCCATTCCTAGTAGTAGTAAGTGCTGTACATGGCTATTATTAGTACATAAACTTGTATAAGTCCGTGCTATGTACATGACATAGATGTCCTCGCGTTAAAATTTATAGTTACATGACCGTAGGCTACAGAAAGTAAACAGCAAATCTAAATATTGTAAAAACTAGAAAACATTTATCATTTTGAAGTTTACCCCAAAAACCCCAGAATGCATTTTTTAAAAGCCTCACCATTAAAAAGAAACCTTTGTACTGTCATCTAACTGCAGCACATCTATAATTTAATTTTTCATGGTGACCTGTAGCATTAACCCTGGCATAGTTTTCTTTTTTTATAATTCTACAACTTAGTGTATAGCGAAAAAATACAATTAGAAAAGAATACCTTTCTTTTAATTGTTTTTAATGAATGTTTGCACAACACATTCCAATTTTCACATTTATCCATATTAAGGGATATGTACACCACTGCAGTTCATGCATATGGGGCAAAGCAAATTATGCAGGCAGTGACGCATGTTCAAGAGAGGTGTAACATTGCAATAAACTCAGGATATGCAAATTACACAGATTGGAACAAATATAAGAGATGTGTACACCATGTGCAAAATTAGTCACATGAGATACAACATTGCCAGGATTTGTGTTGACTCTACTTTGGAATGCTGATAGTCGACTTTTGCTTCTGGTAAAGCTGTAATCTTGACCTCTGCTTCTTGCATTAGAACAGTATGCTCAGTGTCAAACCCTCTACCTGCAAGAACCAGTCGATCATTGGGAAGAAGATTAGCCAAATAGCCACTTCTCCTGTGTGATATGTTTATCACCTGACCACCCCACCTCTTTGAAACAAAACAAATGTACCTGTCCCTGTGGCATAACAGATATGATGCACTTTATGGTGTTGTGTTTATAATTAGACCATTGCTGCAGGGTTTGAGACGATAAACATTTCAAAGCAAGTCAATAATCGACACCACATGATTCCATGGGACTGCAAGAATTGCTGTGGCAGGCTGTTTCTGATGTATTGTCTTGAAGGCCAAAACATGTGATATCATATGACAAGCAATGAGTAAAATACTAATTGTTTCACGGAAAACATGATTTGCGATTACCTGTGAAACACAAAATGTTTGTAAGTGGTTCAGTTTCATGTGCATTAATGTTAACATTACAAACTGAAAAGAAATGAGTGCACATTTCTTATCTGAGGGCATGTAAGAACAAAGTCAAGAACGGCTGCCAGACCCAAGTAATTGTTCATGCCAGTAAAGTACCTCATGGTTTCATCATTGTCTTTCAGGCAGTCTTGAGTGATTTGTCTTTTCGCCAGGTCTTCCCTTAGCTGCAAATTATCACTAATGAGGCAATTGATTCATAGCAATTATCTTCTTCAGCAGTCCACTAAACTGGACATCAGTCTGACTGTAGGTAACACTCATCTTGTTAAAGTAAGTTCACAGCTGGTGTCTGCAGATCATGTTGGGAATCTGTGAGTTGTGAACCTATGGGTTGTGTTCAGCTGTAGCTTCAGAGTGCTTTTTCTGATTATGGTTTTGATACCAGAAGCTTATTCTCTTTCATTATTTTAATGGTCTACATGTATCTGAAATATTAAGCTGCAATTAGTGTGTGATTAGTGAGACAGATTTTATGTAAATCATGCCATCAGTAATCCAAATTCATTAATACCCCTCTGCATAACTGTATTTAAAGAGCACTTTACATGTGACATAACATTACAGAAAAGCCTACCATTTATGACTGTCATTAATAATCTAATTCCATCTGCAGGTGAACTTTTATAAACTCATGCATTATTGTATTAAAAATTCTTAATCTACTAATTTTTATTGTTTGGATAACTAATTTGAGGACCTTCCAAAATGAACTTTTTATTTACATTTTTTAATATAAACACACAGAGCAAATATCAGAGAAATCTAGGCATAAAATGGGAAATGTTACTAAAATCGTAACTTTTCAAAAGTCAGCCTGCTTTTTTCTGTTAGTGTTTTCCACCATGATCGAACTGAACTGATAACGAACATATACAACCGTTAGCTGTTATTGCACACGAATAATACATATATACTTATTTAAATTGTTGTATTTCACTGCTTTTAAAGAGATTAGGAGATGCGAGTTCCTGGCGATCGTGAAGACATCCCATTTGACGGTCAAAGGCAGACTACTTTGACTACTAAACTACTTCAATTGTAGCTGCTTCCCCTTTAGCAACAAGCGGGAACTTTGTGTAAAGGTTCACGATTGAAAGTTTTGAGTGTTTTCATCATGAATTCATCGCTACCAAAGTTGAATTTAGTGGTTGCAGTATGTAACAATGGTGGGATTGGATGTGAGGGAAGAATACCCTGGAGAATCAAGCAGGATCTTGCATTTTTCAAAAAACTGACTAGCAATACAGACAGCACCAAGAAACAGGTCAGTTTCCTTTTCTGAGTTTAGTACGCGACCTCAGTAGTCGAAAGCTCTACATGGACTGTATATGCTGTAGATACTTTCACGTTTGTTTTTACTTTCTTGATGGGAAAGCACAATTTGTGTAGTCTCAAAAACAATAATGAGGCTCATAAGGTTTGAAACGAATACAGTGAAAGTTTTTAATTAACCGTGCAGCAGCTAGACAACACGAGACCGCCAAGTGAAGTCAAGTACGGGGTTGCTGGAGAAAGCGATGATGACGCGGCTGAAGACGAACCTTCAAAAAAGAAAGTTTCACTATCAAAGTGCTAAATTGTGCCGAAATTCTTGATTGCTTTCTTGACTCATCATCTGGATAATCAAACATTACGGTGCTTCGGCAGTTCTTATGGGTCGCACCATCGGTTGCATTTATCTTTGCTTCGTATCAAGACAAAGTTTGCTTGTCTAGACGTTGCCTATACGACGCCATATTCAACAATATTATTGTGGTACAGACAAGGTGAATTTCTTGTCTAAACTGTCGAGATAATGGTGTGAATTCCTAAGCTATCAACGCTTTGGACTACGGCGCGGCGGCTTGTTTGTCCGCCAGCTGTCTCTTGTGTACCACGTGATACGCATCGTGCCGGAGCCTAATAAAAGAAAAAAAAAATTCGTATGTCCTATACAGTGAAATTTTACCTTCCTTGTGTTATTTATGAAGTTTTCTTGAAAAAATCAAACAGGAGACACTGCTTTGTCTTCTTGCATCGCTTCAATTTTATTGCGTGCAGAGCTTGTGAAGTGTTAATGCCACTAAAATTTGAATCAGCTTACTACTCCAGAAAGAAAACTTAAACTGTGACAATGTCTAACTTTTATTTTTTAAAGTCTATCCCGGATAACTGAATGCTCGGTTGATTGAAGACCGTGTAATCGAGGTTCCATGTACATTTCGGGAAAAAACTTTTTCTTACATCTGTCAGACATGGACAGCATAATATAAAATGAAACTCATCCTCTTCATCGATGTGACACATAGGGCCACGTTCTTGTTGTCAGAATGTCTTGAGGCATGTGACATAATGTCTTTATTCT
Source organism: Pomacea canaliculata (assembly GCF_003073045.1). Taxonomy (NCBI): domain Eukaryota; kingdom Metazoa; phylum Mollusca; class Gastropoda; order Architaenioglossa; family Ampullariidae; genus Pomacea; species Pomacea canaliculata. The sequence continues at coordinate 4,430,100 of NC_037597.1, forward strand.
AAATCGAACTCGCAGCAGTACATTTCTAGAAATTCGAGTGAATTTGGTAATATCTAAATTGAACTACATCTGTGTATGTCGCAGATTTATTTTACTTATAAATACTAAATCTGATCACTGCTGTTAATAAATCCATTTTTGCCCGTGACGCTTATCCTTTGTTTAACTGCTTCTACTCCTCGATTTTGCGGAACATGTCTAAAACCATACCAGACGAGTGCTTCACGATGCAGTATCAGGTATTCCTGAACTCCCTTGTCTAGAATCGCTCGCAGCCCCAACCCTGTTTAACCACAAACACAAAAAAAACTTCAGGTAACTTCTGATTATAGATCTACTGTTGCTGCCAAGAACCAAAAGCGAGAGGTATGTCAAACGTTGATAATGTTTCTACTCAGCATGTTTGTATTGCATATTTTTAAAAAAAACGTAATTATTTACATTTGATTATTTTTTCACAGCTACCTCGCCATCCAATACTTTAAAAGAAACTTTTCTGTGACATTTAAATCACGTCCCAGACAGTCCCTCTAATAAACAGGTAGAAATGTTACACTCACTTTCAATACCGTCCGCTCCACAACAATAACACAAACACAAACCAAGAATTCTCTCTCGTGAAAGAAACAACAACGGTGAATCCGTGTCGCGGGGAAGGAATGGGCCACCGTGATTCCTGCTCGTAGACGATGCTCAGGTACTGTCGGTATTCTGCCATTACAAGAGTTGCTGAGGGAACGATGTCGTCACGCTGCTACTCCGCGGCGATGGCAACACGTAGACGGCCGATAGTCGAAGTCGGAAGAGCTTCGTTATTCTCATAGGTGAATCCACTATAGGTGTGCAAACACTTGGGTTACCTTATAAGTGATGATCCGTAGACAGGGTGCTCCACTCTCAGCTCTAACTTCCCCCCTTACGTAATTCCTGCAATTCTCATGACTTAATGAGTAATCTATTTAAAACACATAAACTATTTTTTACTCAAAAATCCATTATTTTCAGTCTCACCTTTCTGATTAAACTTTACACTCCTCTTTCACTTTACCTAGTACATTAGTGGTGATAAAAGAATAACATGTACCTTGACTCGGCATGGAATTACTTTCATTCCCATCACACAGAGAGTCTTCTCTGCTTAGTCGTCTTATTTGGAAATAATGAAACTCACTTTACCCAAATTAGCCGTGACTCAATTGAACACTTTGTTCACTCTGTTAATATAACTGCCTCGTCTTCCCATTCATGCAACCAAAGGGACAACCCAACTCCAAATACCACTTAATTAATATTAATTAACTTTAAAGGGAGACTTCCCAATTATACAACAAACTTCGACAAAACTTGATAGCACAGCTCAATCTAAACAAAGCATAGCATAGCAGCATATCATCACTTAAATGTATGGCATAATAGTATATCATGACATAGAATGGGAAGCCTAAATTAATTTTTTTCTTAGAACTAAAGGAAAGGTTACCTAGGGGTAGGATAACCACTTAGGCACTAGCACCTCATTCACGCAACAACACTCCATGGGGAGAGTAGCAGGGAAAGAAAGACAGGGCTCAGTAGAGACAGACACTAATCCGTTACTGCGTGTAAAGCTGGAGATGGGGGAAATGCACCTAGTCCCACACATAAACACAACAATAAACATATATGAATGTTTCAAACCGCCCTAAAGTACCTATAAAATAAACAACTTCGCCTGTAACTTGTCTACACCTAAGCCTAGGGGAAATCACAAACACGCGATCAAAATACTATCGTACGTACAACCGACTTTGCACAAAACGAGGGAAACCCTCGACAGGATCACGTCGGGGTCACTAATTGTCCGGGACACACTCTCCTCAGCCGAAGCATACACGTAAACACTGTGTCCTGCACGTGTTCTTTCTTACAACAAAATTCAAAGACCTGTCTATGGGCTTCTCGTTTGTTCTACTGACGGGGTTAGGGCTGATCTCTTTCTGGAAATCAACATAAAATTACATTGAGTTCAAAAGCATTGTTACAGCCACCTCGCCATCCAATACTAAGAGAGTTTTTCTCTGACATTTAAATTACGTCCCAGACTGAGTCCCCGATGAGTTTCTCCAATAAACAGGTAGTAGACAAAAGAAAAGTTACACTTCACTTTCAATGCCGTCCGCTCCACGACAACACAAACACAAACCAAGAATTTCTCTCTTGAAAGAAACAACGAAACGGTGATCCAATGGGAATCCTTGTCGTCGGGTACTCTCAGCTTTGTCTAACGATCCCCCTTCTTAAATGCCGAAACTCACTTCACCCAAAATACCCGTGACTCACTCACTTTCTTACATAACTGCCCATTCTTCCCATTCAGGTAACCAAGGGGGACAACTCATGCTCACACTAACAGTCTGGGGCAATAACCCTTGTCCCTGACGGGCAGTTTGGTCCAAGAGTATATCCAAACATCTCTACTGGTGCTCTACATCACCTGAAGGGCGAAACAGGCCTCAGATTGTTGCAGAAATGGCTTTCAATGCTGAGCTAAGTAGCTGACATTCATGAAGGGCATGGTAGAATTTATCTGCATCCAGAATGGTCCACTTGATCCTAGAGTTTGGATTTAAAACAAAAAGTGTGCATAAATTGTAAAAACTGGAGTTGTACAAAATCTTTGTCATGAGCATGTTTTCTTAGCTATACTTATTATTTAATTCTCGAACCATTTTGTGGTCTTAAAAAAAGTAAGAATATTATGATGCAAGACTGAATTCAGCTGATTTGTGTATTAAATTATTTTTTACAGGTACTTCTCAGCACAGAATTTGAGAAGGAATTATCAAGAAATAGTGTCTTCTATGAGACACCAGGATGCTTTCTACTGAACTTTAGTTTATATTTTATAGGTAGCCTTTCACACCATTCACAAACCCACCTAAACTTCACCCAAGAAAAATTAATACGTCAAATTATTGCATATTACCTAAAGATTTCTTTTGGCGGCTATGCATATCAATGAAAATGCAAGCCACCAGTAAGCAACCAATATTAATGGTGAACTTCAGTGGAAGATTCGCAAGACCATGTGAAAAGAAAGATGTCCCATTTGGCAAGCCAATTAAAAATCAAACAAGATGTAAGACCAGTTATTTTGTACTAGCATATATTTTCAAGAAAACAAGGCAAGTAATTTAAATTTGTGATCACATGTGCATTTAACAATTTCCTTATAGATTTCTTCATTTATGTTTTTTTTTTAACTTACTGCTAAAATTGGTCAAAAATTATTTCATGGGATGCTAGTATCACTGACAGCTATGTAAATCTGTTTGTAAATAGGTAGAGTATATGCGAGACTGAGGAACGATTTTTTCCCTTGTTAGCAATAATGAAAAGAGCTCACATTATTCTAATCTTTATTCAGACACATTTTTCAGCTTATGTTTAGTTAGAAAGATACATTTACACGTTTAAACCTGAGTGCATCAAAATTATTCCAAACGCTTTTCTTAGCTGGACTTTTTTTGTTTCTTGAGGCTACGTCGTTAAACAAATGGAAGACGTGACATTTTTACGACACCAGTATCCAACATTTGCCAAGGCAGAATATGTGACACTAGTCCCATCTCCATTAAGCCAGAATTTGCAGACAAAGCTACAGTTATTGCATGCCACCGCCCAAGATTAACTGAAGGGAAACCCTTTCTTCACAGACCTGTGGACAGTGAATTTGTTTTTGATCCCTGCATGCATCTCTTTTCATCGGCTTGGCATTTAAATTTTTAACTTTTTTCTGTATATTTTTTTCCAGTTTGTGTTAGTGATGTTAATTTGTTGAATTAAAATTGAGACAGACAGTTACGATCATGATTGAACTAACATTGGCAGCAGTACACATTTCTATGGACATAGCACACTCAAATCTTAAGTAGTTGTCCGCAAGTATCTCTCCGATCTTAAGCAATAGAGAAGCCTTCAGTGTACATCAGGGATAATGAATCTGAAGTTTGATATTTAGTTGTGGAACACAAGTCCCTCGTCACCGACCAAGGTTGGTTGGTAAATATGTATATGTAGTTGAGTGAGGGAACGCTAGTTATAAACTCATAGGCGTAGAATGTGTGCAAGTAACCATGAGTGCTCGCCCAAATTCGCGGACTTGATTAATTGTGAACTCAAATAGCCCAGCGTAGAAGAAAGACTTAGGAATATTGCAAAACCCACCATTTCGATATATTGTTCTGTTTGAAATAAGTCTGATAGGAGGAATTAAATGGCTTCTTCTTGTTGTTCCTAATCAACCCATTGGAGCATAGGGCCGCAACTACACCACACCATCGGACCCGGTTCTGGACGTCCCTTTCCAGTTGGGACCATGTCCTGCCAGCTCGCCAGCACGCGCCATAGAGATCTTCCCGTCCAGGCTCTCGTTGTGCTTGTGTTGTATTTGCGGTCTCTGCAACATGGGTTGTTGTTTTGTTTGTTTTTTTACAGGGTGGGATTGCTAGCCCCACGCCCAACCCTCCTCCTTCGTCCGGCCTTGGGACCGGCAGATTACCCGAGGGGTTTCCAGGCAGAGTTGGAATGAAATGTTACTTAAAGAACTTGTAATTTTAGATAATGGATGTAGTGTGTTTACATGTTCCTGCCAATTTTTAGTCTTCCAACTTGTACTTCCTATATTGTTCAGTAACAATCATGCACAACTCTGATCTGAGAAAGAGAGATTGAAGCACATTTGGGCTAAGCACAAATAAAGATAGCAGGAAGCTGACTGGCATCTCTTTGTTTTTGTTGTATGAAAGAACATGTCTGGACGCAGTTTATGCTCGTGTGTGACGACGTCCCTATAATATCCAGTTTGCTCCAGTGATAAACTGTAATGAATGATGTATTTACTTGCCCTCAATATATATATATAATTTATAAATCCTCTTATATCTTATGTAATCCTTAAAGTGTGCCTTTGATTTACTCAGTTTCCCCCTTATTAACTCTCTCGCTGTGGTTTATAATCACCACTTGGTGAAGGACTATCCCATCTAAACAACAACCAGTTGGTATTAATATATAATATGTGTCCACCACATTCATTATGTAACAAATTTCAACCATAAAGTAACATGTTTAATTATTTTAGTATCCTCACTTTGGCTTAGGTTAGCCTTTGAGTTTGTTTACTGCCGTTTTCCTGTAGCTTCATATTGGATTGTTGCAGAACGCTTTGATTATGGGGCGGAAGACTTGGTTTTCTATTCCTGAAAAGATGCGACCTTTGCCAGGGAGAATCAACATCGTCCTCAGTCAAACGTTATCCAAAGCCCCAGCAGGTGCCCACCTAGCCAGTAGCTTAAATGAAGCAGTGGAAATGGTCACTTCTGGACCGCTGGCCGCTCATACAGAGTCAATTTTTATAATTGGAGGCAGCACAGTCTATCGTGAAGCAATCTCCAGTGTCTACCCTTGTAGGCTGTATGTGACCCGTGTGCTGCGAGACTATGAATGCGATACTTTTTTCCCCAAAGTTGACTGGTCCAGTTTTAGAGAAATATTTGTTTCTGACATTCCCTCAGAAATTTTAACGGAAAATGGAATTGACTTTAAGTTTGAAGTGTTTGAAAAAGTTTAGCGGACAAGACTTAAAGGCACAAAAGCATGTTATCTCACACAATCTTTACTTCTCTGGGTCAGTAAGAGGCTATATGTACAAAGAAAATGCAATCATGTTCGTCTATCCTTTTTAAGGCACAATATCATTCAAAAAAGACGAAGGCAAGTTCACTAAAATTTGCTACGAGCACTTTTTTTTTCGTTTAGTGCATTCATTTATCATGAATCTACATTAGTGGATTAGTAATGTGCCTATTTTGGGATCGTTTTGAGAACAAACGTTTGAGGAGAACGACTAATGCTTTTTTAAAAAAATCACCCTTGACTTTGTCTCCTTGCTAAAAGAATTAATGGTATTTTGAAGACATATTTTTTCACCATTTTTTTAAACAGTATTCACGACAGCTGCTTTCCGCTTTTTCAAGTCGCTCACACAGAGCGGTGATGTTTGCATGACATACCACTGCCATTATTTTGCATCTCTTGTAGAATGTGAGGTTATTTTATGCTGCCTGCTAATTACTAGATTGCATGTGTCAATATTTCACTGTAGTAACAAATTAGTTAATCTTAATTGTTTCAAGTATGCTTCATGTGCTATATAAATTATGTTTCTTCTTATTATGAATTATTTTTGTGGCAACTGTAAAACTTATACTGCATATTTGATTATCTCATGTCACCTGGTACTAAGTTCATAAAGAGCAAAATAGAAAGGTCTGGTGCAAATTACCACAGAATCCTTCTGAAAGAATGTACTGTAATTGTGTGGATGCGTGTTTACATCTGTGTTATGACACCTTACTGAGAAGCTGTTCAAACAAGAAGACTTTTTTGCAAAAGAGGGTAACTATAAAACTTGTTTCCTTGAGAAAACAATATAAAACAGAGCACCTTTCTTCCACCACTCTAAACTCAAAAGATTACGACCGTTAACGCTTATTTTTACTGGAAAAACGTTAAATCCACGTTCTTTTCTAATTCTGAGCATCCCATTCATGTCACATGATCCGTGTTACGATTATTTAATGCAATTAAAAGAATGAAAAGTTATTTTACATACAATTTTATACTAACAATTCATATTTGAAATATTCTTAGCATGATAAGTTTTAAGAAATAAAGGTCAGTAAAGCGATAAATGGAATCAACTGAAAGGTTAGAATCAGCACGAGCACAGCCAGTCCGTCCTTTCAGTAGATAAGCTTTGTCTCAAGATAACCATGCGTTTGTTCATCGTACGTATTTTTCTATGGTCCAGGCAACCGAACATTTTAATTTTCCAAAGTATCGAGATAAATTAAACGCAATTTTTGCAGGCGAAGTGTGTAGAGCGATAGATAATCGCAATGAACTGATTACCGCGCCCTTTGTTGATGAAGTTGTTTCCCTTTACCCGAAGTTCTCAAAGTTGATCGTGCTGCTGTGAACTTTGGCTATTGCTTGCAAGATGAAATATTTATCATATAAAACTTGCGACGTGCTGACTGTACAAACGGGAAAAATCTTGAATTAAACTTTAAAAATACAACCAAAGGTTTTAGGTTCATTGATCCTCTCTGTAGACAGGTTTTCCTCTCCGAAAGCCGACATAGCGATGTGTAAAATACAGTTTGATATTTGTATTTCACTTGAGCTTTAAGAGAGCTTTACACATTTCATTCACGACGATAATTAAGTAGAATTTGGCACAAGCGCCTCGCGACAATTCTACAATTTAACATAACATTTATCAGCACAAACTAGGTGATCGTCACATGGCTTAATATTAAGCAGTTTCTTGTTATGCTGTGCTGTCTCGTGATATTGTGTCAGTCTTACATTTGCATAACACTGCGCAAAGGAAAAACAAATAAAAATAAAACAAATTCAACAGGCTAGGACGAAACCTCACACATGATTCAACATGAGTGCTTCTGTCCCACCACTAGCAAACAGTTTTCTCCAGAGTTGGGGAGAGGTGGGTGGGAACGGACGATTAGTTAACATAATAATAAAATCCTAAAAAGTTGGCACAATACACGTTTTCGTGTACGTGCATACACACACCAGTGAGGAGTGCATTTATGCCAGCACGCAACCGTTCTTTTTGTCCATGCCGTCTGGGTAGGCTTTCTTCAGACCCGCTGCCGCCGCTTCCTCGAAAATTTTCTTTAAGCCGGTGAGGTTGCGGGCCGAGCACTCGCAGTATGTGATGGCCCCCAGCTCCTGCCCCGCCGACCTGGCCTGAGAAAAGGATACTGTGTCGCGGGACGACCGGCCCTCGATCTGCGCCGCAATGCGCTCGTCACACTTGGTGGCCACCAGCACGAACGGCGCCACGCTGTTGTACTCGCGGATTTCCGGTATCCAGTGGTGGCGCACGCGCTCCAGCGTTGCCGGCTTGGTGACGTCGAAGCAGACGAGGTAGACATCCGCCGAGGCGCACACTACAGCACGCAGCTTCTGGTATTCATCCTGCAGTACAGAAAATATGGAAGTAGATGAATGATGAGCAGACAACGAGAATACAAACACGCAATACTTAGCACGTAGACCTTCAGGCCCACTCAGAAGAGTTGATATAAGAGCTATTGCAGGTAAAGCATATAAGACAGCGTAAGGAACATTTCTTAATAATGCACACTACATTCCACTAGGGGATCAATCTATTTTAGTGTAAAACAGTATTTGAGGAATCACTGGGCAAAAATATAAAATTAGCATAAACGATCTCTGCAGTTATTATTAATGGATATTATAATTAGAAAGGGAATGATTCATCCCATTTGAAATAAGAGATAAACACCTTGAAATCAAGGGGTAAAAAGTATGGCTATGCTTAATCTTTATTGCAATACTCTCTTCGTTGTAAAGGAATAGAGTAGAAAAGTAATAAAAAGTAAATATAATGGTATTCATCCTGTTGCACAAAAAAACGAAAAACAAATATATAAATACTCACAAAAGTATTTACTGTACTCTTTGCATTCACTGACTTTAGTACACATGCACAGATGTACACACGCGTGCGAAATTCATTCATAAAAATGCAGGTGAGACAAAAAAGAGAAAATACAGCATGAAACATCCTGAAGAAGGAATGACAAACTGAGACACCGGAAACATCCAACTCACCAGGCCTACGGTATCGACGAGGGTGATGTTGACCTCCACGTCACCAATTACCACCTGCACTGGGTGTCGTGTCAGGTGATCGAACTCTGCAACAGAATGGTTCTTGATCTCATCTGATATAGTGTTACCATCTGTATCACATTTTTGTATTATTATTAAATGTCATATTTACTCCTCCCATGACACACTTACACATCCGCTCGGAAACGGTGGACTCTCATTTCTGGGTGAGGTGTTTTGAACTATGACCCCTGAGTGTTCAAGTATAGCGAGGAAACCACTGTATCCCTATATATATATATGTCTCTCCTTCTCTCATCTCTTTCCAATATATATTTAAAGAAGATTTTCAAGCCATCCCACGTGTAGTCCATACTCTTCATGTTTCTGTTGGGTGGAAGAGATACAATCAACAGCTCTCTCACCAGATTCTTTATTTAAGCAACTTGTTAAGCGTTTTTTAAAAGCAACTTCAACTTTGAAAAAAAAAAAAAAAAATAGAGGTCGACTGCTATGAGAAGAAACATCTCATCTGCTAACATGGTGTCTCTACCGTGTTTTCCGAGAATGGTGTGATGGACCTGGCTACAACCCTAACCTCACATGCTGTTAATTATACCCTTTCCTACTCCTCCCACCCCCAGGCTACTACAGTCAAGTGGTTTGCTGGCTGCTCACTCGTCTGATAGTCTCAGGAGGGGCCTTAGCAAGCATCTCTCATTGTGATCATCAACGCACTCCAAGCAAGCACGACGCGACTACCAGCACCACTTACACATTGTGGTTCATTAAACTATGACACCGGAGAAATTGCGATTATCATCCAGGGCAATCAAAGGGACCAGGGGCATTAGATTTTGGTTTGCCGATTTACAGTGTGTTGGGGGAAGCGGAGAGGGGTGAGAGAGAGAGCTTGTTATACATGAGTATGAGACCTCTCAGGGAGATCAAAATGAACTTAAGTTGACCGGTAAGTCAGGATAGTGCTTGAATTGTCAAAATGTGATTAGTGTACACCAGGCACTTCCTTGCGATGTAATCAGTTCCCCTTTCTACCCCCACGCATCTCTCTCTTACTTTCTCTCTTTCTTCTCTCTCCATCCTTTTTAAATGAAATATACAAACAATAAAATATCATGATTACTGTGGTAAATTGTATTGCTTCGATTCTGTCAGCTGGAAGCCAGTATGTACTTGAATAGAACAGCAGCATCTGACCTCACTTAACATTTAACTATAAAGAAATGAACTGTGAAAACGATGTATTGGGTCTATTATTCCGCGCATGCGCAGTACTTACTAGTCGGTGGTTAAAGTGGAAGCTGTGGTTTAGTCTGTTAGCCACTCAGATGTGGTTTTTTTCCCCACAGCAATAATACTCTTATGACATTTTTACTACCAGCCCCTCCCATTCCCACAAAGAAAAGGGGAAACAATTTTTGTAGCATTAACAGGAGAATGCATATTATTTAGATACACAAAATATATTTACATTTAAATGAATGGAAACAGCTTTATTCTCTCAAACCGCTACACCCCTCCTATCCAGTTTCCTTCATTCGGGAAGAAAGGTGTTGACGATAGCAGCAGCCGACAAGCATTCTCTCCTCTAGACCACAGTCAAAGGTGGAAAAGCCAGTCCCCGACTCTTTCACGCTTTTGCTTACATCGTTTTTCTGTTTCCGATACCCGCTATTAAAATGATTACTTTGGTAAGAGCAGGCAACTGTGAATGCGACTTTGTCAGATTCGAACTGTGCAATTCAAATCGCGATTTATCCATGTCAATAAAGCTGAAATAGTAGAAGACGCTCACAGTGAACGAACGCTAGAAGCTAAGCCACGCACGTATGCTTGACCCCCAGTTCCGGTTTGGGCACAGCACTAAGAAAACTAGTAAACACTGACTGGATGTTGCCATAGGCCACCAGTCTAAACGGAAGACCCTCGTATTCCCGCGGACTAGCAGTCAGGACCTCTCCTGACCTTGTGTTTAGTACAAAGACAGATTAGGACGGCGACCTTTAGACAGACAAGCACTTCCTCAGCACATGGTCCCCAGAGCAACGTGAGCGGTCCGGTGGCGCAACGTTTGGCGTCTGTCACCAATACTGTCAAGATTGGCTGTCCTGGGTTCAACTCTCGTCTTGGGTGCGGTGCTCTTTCTCTGCTTACGACATTTGTTTACAGGCTGACTGCCTTGGCGTGATATAGCCTTAATTGCTGATTCAATATCAAACACCAATTCTCCCTCCGAGGATCAACCTAGTATCGCCCACTGCCAGTGCTAAAGATCGCATCACGGACCAACATGACACAGCACACTAGTTGTGCTAACGAAACTCATCATGGATCAGGATGACTCGTCACACTGTGGTTATGCTAATGATCTCATCGCGGATCTCTACACATCCTCTGCAGCAGGAAGTAAATCGTTCTGTGTGGTGTCATGGCGCAAAGTAGAAGTAATCCGTCTTGACAGACGCAGCGTGCCTTTTCACTGCCCCAGAACTCTTGACCATGACGACGACTTATTTAATCACACCGGAAACCAACGGATGATGATTAATCTTGAGCAGCCTGATTCCTCATTCTGTGCTGTTGGCAAACATGGTGCAAAGCCCGGTCTTCCTTCTCGACGTTTTAACGAGATCGGAATTCCTCGAAAAATAAATCTTATGTCATCCACAACTGTCAATTTTTAAAACATGTTTCGGATGAGTAATATACAATCTATTATATGTCTTTGTTTCTTGTTTTGATAGATTATATCTTTGCTTATGTGGGATAGATAGGACAGTAATGCTGCTATCGTGCTCTGTAAGTCCGTGTGTGTTCCTCTCAAGATAACTCCAGGATTAACCCCATGGATACTTTCATTTGTTTCTCTTTTTTCTTTCTTTTTTATTTAGCTAGCTCACCAACAATACCACCATGTGACTTATCCTTAGGTGCTGTAGCCATTAACTATGAGTTTAAAAAATTATTAATATATTGGATGTAGACAGAGCCAGACCAAGTGAGGTCAGCACGACTTGTATTTGATCCGAAGCTGCCACTTCCAAGCTAGCTTGTAAAGGTTCTAAAGCAGGGGTGGGCAATTAATTTTCCCAAGGGGCCGGATGAGAAACTGGAATGGTTCTAGAGGGCCGGACTAATATAGTTAACTCAGTTTTACCCAATACTGTATATATAGTATATTTACTGGTGGGCGGCCAGCGGGCGGGCCGGTCAGAGACAGGAGGCGGGCCGGATCCGGCCCGCGGGCCGGTGTTTGCCCAGGTCTGTTCTAAAGCCTGGTGTTCGTAGAAGGTGGTTAATAGTACCTAGGGCATGACAAGCAGGAGCCGAACCCTGTCTTTCCGCTGTCTAATAAATCAAGCATTCGTCGCTGCGGGAGCAGGGAAGTTCCATCAGTCACAGGCAGGCGTCAACTGACTATCAAGTGCCGCAACTCACGAAGCAGATGTAAGGTTATCTTTGGGTTAGCTATGGACTGAAAGTCCTACAGAGTCTAATACACCTACAGCTGATGTTCTAGAAGCCCCCATCTATAGCTTTGCCACAAAGGGTTTGCTAGGACTGCAGGTACGGAAGTTAAGCAAACCAGGGGTACGGATGTTATCTGTAGGGCAGTGTTCATGACTCCAGTGTAAATCGTCGTCCCGAGTAAATCAAGGCCAAGCGTCTTCATAGTTGTCGACCGATGTCCAGACTCCACGGAAGTTGCTTTACCCTTGTGACTGTATTTTTAAAGAAGAGGTTAAGATTCCCTGGGGTAACGACCTTACCTTTGCTTCATGAATACGGTTTACAAACTACGGCCCCAGTTGTGGTAAATCATCCCTGGTGCAAGGGGGCAGTTAGATACCTCTGGTCCATAGTTACGTCCTCAGGATCCAAACAAGACGCTGCTAGCAGATGGTTATACATCCTTCCTTAGAATGTCCTTCTAAGGTTAACTTGGCCTCTGATGGCAGGTGAAGCACTCGAACATACAAACTATTTATATCTGACCTACTTCCGGGTTCGATCCTGTAGGCAGATGGAAGAGATGAGGCTTCACCTCAAGAGGACAATACTCAACACGTACACTCCTGCCTCAGCGGCTCAACGATGAGCGCAGTGTGTCCGTTATTTCTATAAATAAAGTTGTGCGCTGTTTAGAAGCAGTGAACACTGTATTTCAGTTACGTTCACACACCTACATGGTTACAACTAAAGGACGGTTTTGTGCATCAATTACACATGGATGTTACACGACATTACACACAGGGCCGCCGAGAGCCTTCATGGGTAGGGACCCTTGTAACTTGTAATCATGAATTATTTTCCCAGTATATAATAATATGCCTGCAATTCGATTGTCAGTATCTACATTTCATTCAGTAAGGTAATATAGACTACAACCAGTATGACAAGTACACCAGGATCTACATCACTACCCAAACATAGAGCTGTTTACATGTGAGTGGTTGGTAAATGTGGGAAAATGACATTCAAACTTGTAGTACCAGGCCCCATGGTGAGGAATGACACATCAACTTCTCTTAAAAGAAAAGGAAAACATTTTACTGACCAAGGCCAGGCCCCCTTCACAGCCGCAGGCCGGGTACACCAGATCCCCTGCCCCTCACTTCGTTACACACAATGATTTTTAGGTGTTTATCTGTTCTTACCCTCCACACACACACACAGACTTTTTTTAAGCTAGCTGAGCCAATAAAACCAGAGTGTGTTGATATATTCTGCGCTTTAACTTCAAGAGAGTAAGCAAGGATACAAAATTCTTGATATGTTTTATGGCACTTAATAATAACAACATCAATAAAATCAGCTGGTACAAATAAGTTTCATGAGTATGTGTTTGAAAGACTGTACAAAGCGTCAACAACGGAATTACCTACCTGAATGCCAGTCAACGGATCCCTCTGGACAATTGGACGGAAATCTACCTGTAAGGTAGGCCAGCAGCATGCAGGTTTTACCTACACCAGTATCGCCGACCACAGCTACAGCCACTTTCACACTCGCCCGCACAACCGTGCCGTCACTCTTGCTGTGACGTTTTGTGGCTGCCATGACAACAGCGTTGAAAAAGAAAGACGATTAAAATGAAGGTACTTCCAGTCAGTCCTCTTGAGCCGATCTTTTACGATTAACTTTGAGGTGACACGCACATTTTCGGTCACTCTTTACTGCTGGGGAGTATTCGAGGGCAGGATAGATATACTCTTCCGCGATGTGGTCGTTGGTCAGTCACAGCCTGTGGTCGACGAATGCTTCCTGGGCTAGAGATGATGGAGGCAGTGGTCCAGACACTCTCCTTGCTTCTATCAGCGTTTGAACTGCGCGGTTGCACGCGCTGTGTGCACATGCAGGAGACGTTATATGCTCAACAAAAGCCACTTAACAGCGATAGGCGTCTCATCCGCATCTTCCTGTTTGGTGATGATGTCACAGCTGTAGGCAGTGGTGCCAAGCTTGCTAAGTCCCAGGAAAATGTACTTTATTCTCTGTCTTTGGACGTCTTTAAATCGCCGACATTTTCAATGAAATCCGCCTTTGTCAGTGAATGGTTTGAAGTCTTGACAATTATTCTCGATGTAAGTTATTCGGGTGAGCGTGCGTGCTCGCGCTGATGGTCAACAGGATGAGTGAAGGTAGGGGCCAGGAACTACACGCGGGCGTCGAATTAATTCATCGACACCTCGGATTTAATCGCTGGTAATCATCTGTATCTCTCTGCCTTGCTTGTGTGATTCATTTCCCGTCGTGCCGCTCTGCGAAATGTCATAAGCAATGCTTATGGGGTTGTTTTTTTTTCACACGAAAGCCAGAGGCAAGGGGGCGTGACTTGCTGGTGCGTACACATGCAGCCAGGGTCACACGCTGTGTACAGGTCACGGCCAGTAAATTCTTTGCACGCCATCTCCCGTTGGCAAGTGAAATTCCCACGGATGTTAGACGTATTTCTGTTTATCTCTCCGATTTTCCATAATTTGATCATTCGCTCCAGACATGTTGTTGGCAAAGTGCAAGAAGCATTCTCTGCTGGAACCTAAACCCTGATTTGTGTTTTATTTTATTTTATTTTATTCTATTGTGGACGTCAAAATGTCTTCTCACAGGCAGATAAATGTGACTGGGCGGGGCCTTATAATGTGGCCTTCACACATGACAGTACTTTAAACTGTACTTTAGTCGCAAAGTCCCTCATGCAAACATACGACAAACTTACTACAACGAAGGTTCAGATCGACACAAGTCTGCATTCAAAGGGCAAAGGCCGTGACCATGACAGGATAATAATAATAACAATAATAGTATGATTTATACAGCTCATAATTACGTTCACGAAGGAGCATGGTCTCAGCGGACAAGTCGGAGGCATGGAGAGAAGGTGGAACATGCTAACAAGCAATAAAAGACAAGCATAGACGATACAGAGAGGAATCAGGGAACAAACAGTATGACAATTTCCTTTATTCGATAGGCTCGTGCCCATAACCGATATTAGGAGCCTACAAAGTAATTAAAACACAGCACGGAAAGTTTGTACTGGGTGCGAGAACGGATGGGAAGCCAGTGTAGAAAACGAAGAAGAGGGATGGCATGGTCCCGTCTCCGAGCTCTAAGCACAAACGTGCAGCGGAATTCTGTACTTTCTAGAGTTTGTGAAGAGGGTATACCTCAACCTGCTAGGAGTTTCAATAATCAATCCCAGAGAGAACAAACGCACGGACAAGAGTGGAGGCAGCGCGTGTGGAGAGAATTTGGTGGATGACTGATCTTACGGAGCTCATAATAAGCAGGTCTGCAACGTGTCGCTCTTGCCTGTAATTATGTTATAGTGGCAGTCAAGCGAGAGTAGCACCCAGCATCAATGTCAATTAGCTTTGAAGACCTAAATAAATGAGGCTCTCATGTTACTGTTGCCGTGTAAAACGAGGGATTGCAGATACTCAGCTCCCAGCGATGTATAAAAACTCACAGGCTGGCGTCCCAGAGTGACTGACTTTGCACGAGGAGAAAAATAAAAGTTACTGGAGGGTGTGTGGACCACCAGCTGTAACACTTCATTAAAATACTGAACCCAAAACATTTGTATAGATTATTTACCTTCTCTCCTTCATCTCTCTCCATTATCTGTGTGTGTGAGTGTGTGTGTGTTCAGGAAAATATAATGTATGCTACTGTAAATTTTAGTCTTGAACAAACCATTTCCCTGTAATGGCATATATTGATGTCCCCAATGCCCCATGAAAGGGTTAAAAATATCTCGTGAAATAAGAACAAGCTAGATGACAGAATAAAACATTTTAAGTCATGTTATCTTCCCTTTGCTGTGTAGTTGCGGTGTGTAGCCACTGTGACACATTAAAACGAAAAACAACAAACACGGCAATCGAATACTTGTGTGTTTGTTGTCAGGTGAGACCAAAAAATCCCTTAATTCCTTCCGCATTACCCCCTCCCTACCCAGACTCCTCTCCCTCAGGCAAGGTCGACAGCCTGCCAAGCTTGTTTTGCAGACACTGTTGACTGACCTCAGATGATCCGGTGCGGCCAGTAAAATGTGTGCATAAGTAACACGTGTGGTGTAATAATAAAAACCATTTTATGCAGCAAAAAATTAGAAAGAAAAGAAGCCTTTTACACTGACGCCATTATACAGCAAGAAGCTCGATTATGCTACAGCTATTTATCTTTCCTCCTCCCTCCTTCTCTCTCCCTCTAGCATGAGGGCACATTAAAAAAGAACAAAAGCCACTGCCATTTTAACTACCTCATAATTCCATATCTGTTCTTTCTTTATGCCTTTTGTTATTGTTGTATTCTATAGTATTATTATTCAAGTCGTGGGCTAGATGTTTTGTTTATCCTGTCATCCTCGACAAATAAATGTACGTGTATTTCCATCTCTCTCTCACACACACAGACACGCATTCACGTTGTAGGAAGTAAATCTTTGTTTTCGCACATACAGAAAAGTTGGGCGAGAGACGTATGCGCACCCACGCACTGACACACCCACACGATGGAAGGGGGAAGGGGATCGGTGGAGATCTGAACAGAAGACAGCTTATCCTCACTGTATTGATGAAAGTCGCTAAACGCGGACCGTCCTGCATCACAACACCTATTGCTTTCAGTGATAAAAGACAACTCAATGTAAAAAAGAATCAAAACTCATCGAAAATTTGCTCACCCATCTAATGCAAGCACGCGAAATTAGATAAATGAACAATCACATTTTAATCACACGAGGATTGACAGTGAATGTACCCCAAAATGGATCTTTTATATCTGTTTAATGAAGTCCATTGTAGTATTATCCAGATTTAGATTAACCCTTTCTGCAAAAACGTGCAGTGTTTCTTATTACTCCTTGAGGAACAACACATCGCCAGCGGACCTGGTTTTGGGCGGCCCCCTCAGTTGGGTCCATGTGGTTCCGTCCTTTGCCTCACTTTCTACTGTTCTTTTCCGAGTCTGCTTTGGTCTTCCAGCTCTCCTCTTCCCCTGAGAGTTCCAGTCAAGTGCCTGCCTGGCAATGGTGTCAGCTGGTTTGCGTAGGGTGTGTCCTATCCAGCCCTTTGCGCTTTTTAGGTGTCTTGGCTAGTGGCATTCTGGCTGGTTCTTTTCTACAGACTGCTGTTGGAGATCTTTTCAGTCCATCTTATTCCCAGGATATGGCGTAAGATCTGGGGCTTGTTTTTGATGGTGTTTGTCAATCTCCAAGTTTAAGAACACAGTAGGACTGCCTTCACAATGGTGTTGAAGATGCGGATTTTATTGCGTAAGGGTAATGCTCGGGAGTTCCAGATGGGGCGTAGGCTGTTGAAAGCATTCCTGGCCTTGTTGATGCGGCTTTTGGTATCACATCCGCTTCACCGTCCTTCTTGACAATGCTCCCCAGATAGGTGAAGCAGGATGTTCTATCCTTGAAGATGGATTGGGAGTTCCTGCTTATTGTTGATTTTCATCAGTTTGGTCTCCTTTGTGTTGACCTTTAAGCAAGTCTTCTCCGCTTCGTTTGTTCGCTTGCTCAGATTGGATTGTGCACGCTGCTGCCGATGAGAAGAGGAGACTAATATCCTCTGCAAAGTCCAGGTCCTCTAGCTGTTTGTGAAGGTCCACTAGATACCGGTGTTGTTTTCTTGGGTCGTCTATCGCACAATCCATTATATGACCATCAAGAATATTTCGGTAATAATATGCAACCCTGTCTTACACCAGTCTTCAGTACGAAAAGTTTAGTGAGTTTGCCGTTGTGGGTAACTTGGAAGTAACTGCAATATCTGTACCAGTGTCCAAGTCATCGTCAATCCGTTGTGAAACTAATTGTTTCTGCCTGGGGAGGCACTTAAGATCCAGTCTCTTAAAGCAAACGAGCCGGTGGCGGGGAAATAGCTGGGATGGAGCAGAGAAACTAAAGTTCTTTATTGTCTCTGGATGGAGCATGCAGGAGAAGAGACAGCACTCAAGGGTGACACCACTTCTCTACCTTTAGACACTCTACAAAAAAAATCACATTTCAAACAATGCGGGGCAAAAGGGTATAGTCTTGATTTTCTTAGGTGGATGGCGGTATGCGGCTGTTATTAAATCAGAATAAAGTATTGAGTAAAAAGAATTTTACCATTTTTGTTTGATTTTGCAATACATATTACTCATAGTATATTAGGCAGAAAAAAATCCACGTTTTATCCTGTCGTTGTCTTGTGAATGAAAGGAAGGGAGGATGGAGGCACAAAGAATTAGTCCACAAGTTGCTGCTGCGGGCAGACCACTCTTAAACTCCAAACTCGCTCTTCAATCGCCAAGTCACGTTCCGTCTTCTGTCATGGTGCCGCGGAAAACAGCTTGTGGTCTTCGAAATATTTGTCGTCAAGACTACGGGAAATATTGATAATTAAAAGCAATCTTGTTATTAGCTCATTTAGTATGGATATAGCCGAAGTGGCGAAATCTTCTAAGGTGGTTACTTGCTATTTTAAGTGGCACCTTAATTTATATGAAAAAAAATTGCTACGATAATGGTGTCTCCAAGATTCCAAATGCTATAAGTGAAAGAGGGATGCTTCAAGGAGTATTCTTGGATTTGCATATGACACACTTATCTCAATTTTTTCAGACCAGTGAATTCCACAAACTAGATTTTATTAAAACTAGAAGAATCAAGCATGTCCATGATCCACAATTCACTAGTGTAAAGCTCGAAGGTGTAATCAAAGTGTTACTTTCATGTATGGAAATTTTCTCGCAATTTTATATGTACTGCTTTCTTTCCCAGGAACAAGAGGGTGTTGAGCAGCCGGTGATTGTAAAAGACATAACACTTTCTGAATATGAAAAGGTGATCGAGGCTCTAAAGAGGGCCAAGGCTGAGCTAGAAGCACAGAATGAAAAATTAAAAAGTGAACTTCAAAGTCGTGAGGTAAACATTTTAATCAGAACAAGGGTAATATTTGTGTTCGAGAAATTTTATTTAAAAAGTACACAAAGATATCTATTGTCTAAATGAATGGTTCACAGCATCAGAACTCCAAAATACTTGTGCATTTCTTGTCTGTACAGAATTTCTCTTTAGATTGTAAAAATGCTTGCATTTCATTTTACATGTGTTATATAGCACACAACTTTCATTTTTCAGAATGGGGTATTCATAGAGAATGCTAATTCCCTCTCATCAGTCTGTGCAGGCTCATAGAGATAAACAATCTCCAGTGGAGGAGAGGCTTACTGATGTGGAACAATCTGCTGAAATAAATGACGATTCCAACACAGAAAGAATGGATACAGCCTGTGAAGATATATCTGGCTGTGATGGGAGTGCCAAAGAAGTCAAAGAGGAAGTTGGTTCTCTCCCAGCACATTCTGTAGCTAGTGTTTCAATGTCCGGTCCTGCTGGTGCAGGCAAAATTCTTGATAAGTCATCAGTTGTGCAGATTACTGCCTCAAAAGAAGAGGTAAATATTTCACAATTCATTAATTTAAGAAAACAAAACCAGAAAACTTACATTCAGCACCTCTGAAAAAAAATCATCCAACATTGAAACCTCATGTGATTAAATTTGTTAAGTTCATAAGTTTTCTGTTTGCTCTAGGATTTAGAAAATGTTTGTTATTAAGCTTTTAAAAAATATTTTTGGATGCTTTGTTGCAGATCCAACGGCGAATTTCAGCCTTTATAAGTCACAAGCGGGCTGAGATTGACGAGTTGAATAAAGGAGAGTTTGGTTGTCCAGATTCAGGTAGTTAATAGTAGGCTTGCCTGCATTTATTTTTGAAGTAAATCAAATGTAAATCAAGATGGTGGTCCAATGGTGCAACAGTTTAAGTGTTTATCACCAACATAGGATGCATTGGGTTCAGATCTCTTCTCAGGCACAGTTCTTTCTTAGAATGTCACCTGCTTATAAGGTTGGCTGGCTTGCCACGATTTAGAATTAGCTACTGGCTCACTGTGAAACAACTATTTAAAAAAATTAAGTGAAGCTTGTTCTAACCTTGCATCTGCATACATTCATGATGTCTTTTTGTAAGCTGCTTTTTTTTCATTTACTTAAGAATCTTAGAAAGGTTAAGAGGCATCTGGGAAACATGGAGAGAAATTTTCATCTGATATTGATATCTACAGATAACAGTTGTGCCAGAGTGAATGCAGTGTATGTACCTAAGTTTGGCAAAAGCCGTCTGAAGGTGAGTCGTGTGTACAACACACATGGCCCACAGACTCATATGACAAGTGGCCATTCAGCTGTGCTTGGTGGAGGCGACATGGACAGCTGGATGAGAGCCTGGGAAGAGTCACTGGAAGAAAGGCTAGGCAACGTGGAACATCATTTGAAATTAAGCAGAGGCAAGTTGAAGCAGTCAGCATAAATGGGTTAGATAAATTTCCAACTTGGTAGTGATCAAGTTTGGTGATAATAATAATGATTCATTCTATTAACTAACAGTGATGAGCTTAGTTTCATGGCTGACTTGAGTTAGCTTCTGACACTTTGGAAAAAAATAATCAGTTTGTCAGACATCTGGTTTCTGTCCCAAACTAATAGATTTCTGACTTTACATGATGGACATACATTCCCACCTTTTAAACTTTCAGATTCAGCACATGATTATCTTGGTCGTATAAAGGCTGTCGAGGAAAGAGTTCTGTTTCTTGAAGGACTTTCACCAGAATACTTTCTTGGAGGTGTAAGTTTTAACTTTTTTATTTTTCCTTCATTGTTATGGTCATCCAGAGGACAAGAAGTGAGAAAGGGAAATCACATATATGCATGAGTGGTATGATTTTCACCTTTTCATTTATTATCTAATCACACTGTCTTCATAGCCATTTCTGAACAACTCTTGTATGCCAGAGCTGTTCCAAAGTGCCTAAATATGGGCCATTCATTGTACCCTATTAGAATTTTAATTGTTAATAATGTTTATTTGCATTTAACACATGTTTTCAGCTTTGCAGCTAGTTTCTATACACCTGTTTGTAATGCATGCTTGCTTGTCAAAGCACATTTACTGTCAGTCTGTAACATTTCATTACAACTTAATATCATTATGATCGCTGTTCACATTCAGCCTCCACCACCAAAACGAAGAAGACTAGCAGCAACAGTTCCTTTTTCTGGACACAGTACCGAGATACCAGTAGGCATAAAGGAAGTAAGACATTGCTGTTCCACTTACGTCAAGTCTTCTCAACTGTATTGATGAATAACGGCATAGGGTTTTTTTTTGTTTTTTTTTTTTGTTTTTTTTTTTTTGTGGGCCAGTTATTACATCATAAGAACATGTGAAATAGAAGATTAGACATTTTTATTATTATTTTGTTAGTGGTAGACTCAATCACATCATTCTTTTCCAGCAAAACCCTCCAAATAAAAACAAAGCAGTTTAGGGTATTCAGCACTAGGTTCACTTTAACAAATGACTTTAACTGTATTACTGCCACTCCGGACTTCCAATTGCCAGCATTTGTCAAATATTTTTTTAATATATACACAGAAGTATCAAAACTGGACACTGGTGGACATTGATCAACGAATACATGAACTACGAAGATCCTTACAGCAAAAATCCCGCAAAGAGATTTGAAAGTCTAGATTCAGGTAACAGATTCATCTAAATTTATGGTAAATCATAAGTGTCCAATGTAATTTCTATGCAAATGTTCTTGAGCAAAAAGTCCAAGACAATAATATACAAGGGAAATTCAACTGAAAGTTTTTTTTTTAATTTGTCACACTTCAGTTTACTCACAATACTCTTACAATGCTAATTTAAAATTCATGACACAAAGCAAGATAAACGTTCTCAAGAATGTTTCGTTTCTGACTATAATACACCAGTGTACACGTGATTTTCTTTGTGTCCTGGAATTTCCAGAATACTTTCTCCATAATCTGGTATTGCCATATTGGATGAAGATCAGCATGCTGTTTTCAAAACTGCTTCAAGATGCACCAGTGTGTGGATGCCTGTGCCGCGCAAGGATTGCATAAGAGAGAGCAGACTGGGGGTGTGCCTAAAACAGACCAAAAACAGTTTAACATATTATTAACAATTACTCAAGATATGCTAGAAAAAGTGAACAGACAAGAATGCAAGTATGCAATGTGAAAAACTGATCTCTGTGACATCTAGTTTGATGGACTAGACCTTAATGCCTAGTGTGATTTAAGCATTCCAGAAATTGATATGCAAAGCATGTTGCTTTCCGCATTGAAATCATGAATAGTTTTATTTCCAGCCAAACTGTAATTAAAAATTTATTAAGATATGGTTTGAAAAAGTGGCATGTGCGAGAAAAAGAAATGAAACACTTCATTTGTTGGCAAATGTTGAGCTGTGAATACAACATATAAAAACAAACTTTTTCCAAAAGATTATTTGGAATAGTATTTACAATGGTGAAAAATCTCTCTTAATGACCATGTCAGAACTTCTTTGTGTAGAAGTTTAATGGTTGAAGTTGAGGTCTCTTTATAAACTACTCACAAGCAGCAGGCAGTTGACTCAGCTGTGATGGTTGTGGGATGTCAAACCATGTCAAATATTGTGACAGGTACCCAATCTCCTTACCCTTCATGGCAGCTCCAGACAAATAGTGTTTCAATATTGTCATATTATCTGCAATGGGTTGGAAGTGATGAAAGATTAAAAATCAAATGATGCTGTATCGTATTTTTGTCCAGGTACAAAACAATCATATAAATGGCCCTAGTAAGCTTGAGCTAAATGAGGAATGCATAGGTTGGCACCCTGAGCTAAAGAAAAAAAAAACTTAAAAAAAAAATCAAATGCCTTCAGTGCATGTTTGAGACCGTGATGTTACTGGTGTGAACACCAAACACTAAGCATAAATAACTTCATGGCTGGTTTTCTTTGCATGGACAGAAGATTCACATTAAAGTCAAAATAGTATGAATTAAAAAAGATATGAATTTGCATGGCATTACCATTCCGCCAGCTATCCAATTGGTCCTCTATCTGTCTAGACAGACTGAGCAGAAACTGCTGTTCAAGAAGATTGACTGATGTGGTTGTTGGCTCACACTGTCTATGAAGGCAGTGTGATGAGTTGTTATAGGCCAAACACAGCTTCATCTGCCACATGCCTCCTGTATGAGCACAATGAGCGCACTGCTGGGCCAGCTGTGTAATAATCAGTGGCGATTGTTACAAGATATGCAACAAACAACTTATCTCTGGTCAATATATAGAATGATTTATCTGTGCAGTGAGAAATAAAAGTCTACCACTGACTTGTTTATGCTTTAGCTAACTTCCAAAGTAGTTGCTACTTTAAGAATATTGGTAAAAGGGCACGTAAATGTTTAAATATATAAGCTCATCTGAAACTGAAGTGAAAGTAAAAAAAAAAACCATGTAACCACACGCACGTTGTCTCCAGTGCCTACCTGCTCCAAGACAAAATGAGGGCAAATGGCATCAACTTTCTCCTGCATCACACACTGGTAGACAACAGTTGACAGCTCCTGAACAATCTTTGTGTCCTGTAAAAATTTTGTTTGTCATCAGGTCACATTTGCAAAAGTAAGATATTTCTAGAGGCATTAACAATATGTGAGCATTTTCAGACAAAACACTTGCACATTTCCACCATCAAATGAAATATGTGTTCACAAACTGGTCCAATTATCTGAAGCCAAAATATATAATTCCTTCAAGATTAGATAAAATCTTTAATGCAGCATATATCTTGTTATATATAATATTTCCAATAAGGAGCAATGCATGCGATCTATAAATCGGCATAAAATGAAATCTTTCTTGTGGACAGATAAGTTCATCATCAATAGTTTTATTTAGCTATGCTGAATAATATAAAACAATCATAACAATACAAGAGCATGTATTTCAAGCCTAGCTTACCAGGTCTGCCTTTGATCCCAGAAAAAACTCAGTCAAGGCAATAATGTGTGGATCAGAAGTAAATGATTTGATGACATCAGGCTGAAATAACATTTCCATTCATTACAATTTTATTTATTTAGTAAGGATGCTAAATCTTGATATTTATTAACTTTAAGATTTATATTGGTGTGTATAACCTTTACTTAATATTAGGTTGAAGTATTTGAGTAGGATTGATCTAAAGTCTGAACTATGAAACACTATGATGCTATCTACTTTTAGTTTAAAAAAAACTGATTATTAAGTCCTTGAAAAACCTACTTATAATTTATTCAATTTAAAATTGCTAAATTTGCAACAAAGAAAATCAAAGCATACTGTTAAAGTCTGTAAATGTGTTCCATTTTAACACATACTGGTTCAGTTTTGTAGACACTAGAATTGTACATCATACAACATATGATTTTATAACTTAAAAAAAACGTATTAAATGCTAACAAAATTAATTTTAAAAAACGTCCAGCAACAGCACAAACTTTTGTGGATGAGTGACTAGAGTGGTCTGCTGTGAGAGACTTGGCCAACATGCTGCGGTAACCCTGCAAATAAAAAAAATTTATATGTCAGTGTTAAAGGGTTCTCCTGTTGTGTATCACAGAGTTCTTGAGGAGATAAAATCACAATGGATCAGTCATAAAAGTGAAAGTAAAGCTATAATTTCAGCACCAATTTTATAAATATTTGGAATACAGCCAGTAATTGTACATTATCATAGCTTGGCATGTGAAATTGTATTATTACAACTGTTGATACTCCCATGAAAGAAACTTTGTTTTATAAAGTGAAAAAAAATCCTGCATCTTGCTGCAGAGTTGTTAAATAACAATGAAGAAAATGTTTCATACTTTGTTGAGGTTGAGGTTGATTTCAATAATGAATGATGTAAAAATTTCTATTCTTTTCCACCACCACTTAATTTCATTGCCTCACCAGGTTTACCAATGCTGGATTTAGATTTGAAAGTGGCTCACCAGGAATGAATGAAGGACAAACAGCTGACTTCTGCATGTTTTGAAACTTAATTTATAGTTTTGTTTTGTTTTTTGCCACTTTTAGTTCTTTTAATGATTTTTTTGGGGGGGAGGGGAAAAGGCTTGAATTTTGTATGTACCTGACATACACTGCATGACATGTGATCTTGATAATGAGTAAACAAATGTACTATACCTTTGGATCTTCAGTGTAAGACAGATGACCTGCTCTCTGCTTTACACAAAGCCCTCCACCTCTCTGAAGTATCATCCTGAGTGGAAAATATAAGATAAGAATTTATTTGCCAAGTAGCATAGCACTGAAATGTTTTAATGAAGGCTGTCACTTTCTATAAATCATCAATGAGACACTTGCTGATGCCATTAGATGCCCGGACTGCTATAAGTATGCCTATATACACACAATTTAAAAAAAAAACAAAGAAAATGCCTCACCTTGTGCCCAAGCAAACATGCTCTCACACCCCACCCCATACACATACAAATACAGCCGCACACTTGCATACACCATAAACCACCGACATATTTCATTTCCACTACTGATTGTATGTACAGATATACCCAAACACAAGTAAGCATGCACAAACACAATTGTACTACACACACTACCCATGGAGACCAAAAAAAAAAAAAATGCATTCAACATTCAGTCCTGCAGAGTACAGAGAGGTTACTACTTAACCATTAAAAACTGTTTCTCATGGGGATGTTCTGGCTTGAGTAGCTCTACCCACAGGGCATACAGCTAATAAACCATTGGCTGGGTGTGACGTCAGTCGTGATCTCACCCTGCACAAACTGCACTGGGCAAAGATTATGCCTACAGGGGACAGCTCACA
Source organism: Pomacea canaliculata (assembly GCF_003073045.1). Classification (NCBI taxonomy): domain Eukaryota; kingdom Metazoa; phylum Mollusca; class Gastropoda; order Architaenioglossa; family Ampullariidae; genus Pomacea; species Pomacea canaliculata. The sequence continues at coordinate 4,456,093 of NC_037597.1, forward strand.
GCCAATAGTTTTACCAATCGTATGCATCACACAAGTGAGTCAGATTACTGCTCCTGGATGGAGCTGCCATACCAGATGGTGACAGAATGTCAGCACACTTTCCATCACTGCCTGATAAAACTGGACTAGAATGTCCTTTCTGATGCCAAATACTTTTAGAAAGCAGCACTGCTGCTGGACCTTCTTGATTAGAGACACCACATTGTTGTCCCAACTACAGTCATTCAAGATGATGGATACCAGGAACTTGAAATGGTCTACTAGCTATCCAGCTGTATGACCTCAACATTGATAGTAAGAGGCTTTACAAGGTTTCTCTTCCTACGAAAGGTCACCTAATCTTTGTCTGAGAGATATCTAGACGTAGATCGTTGTCACTGCACCATACCACCAGGTGATCCACCTCCTGACAAAGAGACCCTCGACCATGATGTCATCAGCACACTTCACCATTCAAATGGATTCATAAGAGGAGACAGTCATTGGCAAAAAGAAAGTACATAAAAGGAGAGAGGATGCAACCTAGGGGTGCACCTTTACTGTGCACCAAGATGCTGGATAAGCAATTTTTGACTGACTTTTTGGGCTCAGTGCAGGAGGAAGTTAAAGATCAAAAAGCAGACTGACTGGGAGAGACTAAATGCCAAGAGTTTACCAAAGAGTTTCTTCATGATACTGATGTTGGAGGAGGAGCAGTAATCCACAAAAAAGGAGATATGAGTAGGAGCTAAGCGATTCAAGGAACTGGAGGATGAAGTGAAAAGCTAGAGAAATGGCATCGTTCACTATTCACCAACTGATTGGCTTATAGGCAAGCTGGGAGAGGGTTCACTTTGTGATGCACAGAAGATGTCTGAAAATCAGAACTATAACAAATGACACTGATGATGCCTATTCCTTCAGTCAATGTGTTTATTTGAATATAAAAAAAATGCATACAATCATGAAACTCACTTGATTTTATCCCAGTTTTTGTCTCGATGAAAGACAACTGGCCAGTATCGAGGTCCCAGGACTTTGATCTGATCAAGAGAAAAGAAATTTTAATAAAAAATATCAAAATGTAAGGTTTCATGTTTGGAGCTCAAATATTGCATCAACACTGCACATTGCACTTCATCTCCCAACAATCCCAAGCAGTTAATTCTGTGTGGTAGGGCAGGTGGCTGGAACTGGCAGAAAGAAAGCAAGGCAGATGTGCTATTCACATAATTAATCTTCAGAATATGAAATGAAAAACTCTAAATCTACCTCTTCAATCTTCTCCAACTCAGGCAGCAGGAAAGGGGCATACACTTCAAAGCTTTCCTTTTGGTAATCTGCACAGTCCTACAGAAATGAGATAGTCCTTCATTTAGTTGTGTCATGTTATTAAGTTGCACATTCAGTGCAATCATCTTCAACTACAATTACTTTTGAATCCAAATAACTTACAGTGTTTACAAGAACAGCCCCAAGGGACTAAGGAATAGCCATAAAAATTCTCTAACTACTTGTAAACAATTCTGAATGATTACCAAAGTTATTTGTCTAAAATAGAAAAAATAGTACACAATGAAAACACACGGCCTTTTTTCTAGAAGACAAGCAGTATACAATGACACAAAAGCAGAGTTCTTTTTACCTTAAATTTGATCTTTAATGGGACATAACAAGCCCGACCAGAGTCCACATCACGAGGGATCAAAATGCGTGGCTTGTGCAGCCAGCACATATAGATGTCGAAATGCTTGTAGATGATACCTAAAAAGGTATTAGATAATATCAAAAACTTTCATGCACTTCATAAATGACATTGTGAAAAAGTTTTTTCTGCCAGAAGCTAACTTCTGAGGAGCAACTGATAATCAGCAATGTTGTCTAGCAACAAGACAGCAACTAGATTTTGAACTGAAAGCTAAAGCTTAGCAACTTACTTGTTGTCCGTACTGGAAATAGGGAACCTGGGGAAGAATGCAATAAGCATGGCTCCAACTGACTCTGGTGTTGTACTCAATGTGTACCTGTTATTAAGTTAGGTAAATAGCAAAGCAGGCTCGAAACACACACTACAAATACTAAAAAACATCACAACAGCTACAAGTCTTCCAACAAAATTCTTTTCAATTTGTAAAGCTTATAAGTAGATACAAGTTTGTGAACTGATAAGCAAATATTTATGCAAAAAATTTATCAGCAATTTTTAGATTAGTTTATCATACCATTTTCTGTTGATCCATAAAAGATTATGGTAATAAATGGTAAAATAACACTGACAAAAGACTCACTTGCCACCACCCAAAAATAGAAGTCCTGTGGCCATGGCATGAGCCAGATGCGAGCCATAAAAACCAGCACCATATGTCAGTCCAACTCTCTTGCGCAAGAAGCGACACAGCCGCAACACAAACAAATCCCCAGTACCAGCCATCACCTGATCACAACAAAAAAACAGCCCATTACTTAGTTGTTTCCCTATCTTTATAATCTCCAAGTCACCCTATACATTACAGTCTCTTTTTCAAGATGCATTGGGCCATACTTTCAGCTCTGTTTTCAATTTTAAATGTTTGCTATTAGTTCTTAACAAGAAAATTTGCAATTTTGAACAAAGGTTTATAGGACATATTAAGTCCAGATTCTTGATTGTTATTGTTATGACTAACCATTGAAAGTGCTGTAACAACAACACTCAGGCAATTTTCCATGATGTTCTTTCCTGCCTGTTCACACATGCTTGGTGTGCTGATGATGATCATCGTTCGCTGTACACACTCCACCTGAAATATGTCAAAAAGACTGTGATCCATATCTTGACACCTTAGTGAAAAATCTGAAATACTATCATACAAATAGTAAGACATTGCAATGAAAGCTCTGTTAAGCTACTGATGAAAATATTAAGATATTAAGACATATCAAAGGAATTTCTGAAATATTGTGACATAGATTTAAGACATCTCAGATTATGTTTAATAGGGCAGTGGACAGAATGTTTTGGGGATTGTCTGGCGCCTTCAAGGTGTAAAGGCTAACAAAATGTTGGTGCTGGAATTTAAAGATTGTCTCACCTGCTGCTTTACTAAATAAAAATTTCAGAAATGGAGAACAGCAAAAAATATCAATGGTTTTTTTCCATTTAGAAATAATGTGCAACCAAAGAAATATTTATTAACTGTAACATACAAGTAGCACTGAAGTGCAATGACTAGAGAAAGAAACATGGGTCTTCAGTAAGAGATGGTTTGACCCTGATGCAACAATACAAATAGACTGTAACTGATGTCACTGAAGATTAAGTTCACTTTCTATACAGTTGAGACATAAAACTATGAACAATGCAGCTTCTTCCAAATATTTAACAGAAATAGATTAGAGAAAGTTTTAAGACTAAAGAATGAAGATAACATTATCTTAATACTATGTTTTGTTGTTTCCCCATGTCAGTGATGAAATCAATGACATAAAGTTTCTCTCTTCCACACAAAATGCATGCTCAGATACCAGCCCTCACCAGTGTGTCATAAGCAGCCCGATTGGCTGTTCCAGCAAACTTAAGGCCAAGGACCATGCTACTTGCAGCAACAATGTTAATCCAGGCTTGACTGCAAGATAAGGTAGCAATACTTTATTAACATCTTAATTTTGATTAAGCACGCATAACCACAAGCATAAAAGGAACATGATTTATAATCTCTAAGACTTAAATATCCTGGAACACTTTGCTCCCTTACTACAAGATTTACTGATCAATATTCTTACAAAACCAACTACAGCATTTTACTTATTATGCTTTTTATATTTGTATTCACCTCAGGTTATTTCCTTCTTGATGATTTTATTTCCTTTTGAGTTTTTAATTTCTGTAAACATCCCAATTTATAAACATTTTAAGGTAAAGGGTCATAAAGCCTAGTGGCCAATAGAGCAGTTAATGTAAGTCTAGGGCATGGGATGTGGAAGGTAGACAGCCCTTTTCTTCTGCCACCTTTACCTCCCCTGATAAATAAGAGACAAATTTCTACTAAGGAATTGCACGTTTTCCAGCCACAGGCTGAAATGGGCCTTCAACCAGCATTTTCCTGCACTCTGAGTGAAGTAAATAACCAGGATGTTGAGCCTACACTTATTAACAAATATTATTTAAATCAAAAAGCATTGTTTTAATGGGATCAATACAGTATAATGAGATGATTCCATAATCCCAGCATTAACAGCAGGATATGATTGCCAAAATCCATGCTTATAAAAAAAACTCATAATCTATTTATAGAAACAATACCGGAGGTTTATCTGGTTGGTTGGTTTAGGAAAGTTCTTCCACCTTGCGGTGATTTCGCACTACGGTGGAAAGGGATGGGGGAAGGAAACTGGATTATCTGGACAAAACCCCCAACATCCAGCCATGCAAACAGGTGTCACATACAGAGTATCCCAAGATGAGATCTGAACCCACAGCCTCTCACTGCAGTGGTGACAAGTGAGTGTTTAACCCCTACACTACCAGGAACCCCTGAGGTTTACCTCATACCTCATAATCTATTTATAGGAACAATACCAATAGCTTTACTTTGTAGCCTCATAATCTATTTATGGGAACAATGCTAAGAACTTTACCTCATAGTCTCATAATCTATGGACTCGTCTTCTTCCTCTCCCTCCTGGCCTCGTTTAAAAGAATACTTTCTGATGATCTTTCAGAAGAACAATAATTGAGAAAACCTTAGTTTTTCCCATTTATCAACCACTCCAAAAATTCATGAAAAAAATAAAGAAAACTTTCTGACAACTGAGCACAAGCAAACTGTGCAGATTCAAATCATCCACTAAAAAAATGTACAGACACATGGTGCATTTAAGTCATGAAAAAAGACCTAAGAAAATATATATATATTTAAATTGTGATTGGCTGTCTTGTGTTTTTAAACACCTCTGGAATGTTGCTCTCTACCCACTCCATGCTGGGTACAACTGTGTCCCACATCACAAGTCCTCTGCTCAGTGTCTGCCAGAAAGACAACATTCACATTTTATCAATAGCGAGAATAGAATTCTGGTTTCGGCAATTAGCATTCTGAGTGCATTCTACAAAGTTTTCTCCTGATCACTAATGTGTATACATATGGTACCAAAAGTCACCCAAAATACTTTTGACTGAAGAACTATTCTCTCTAGCCTTTGCTAATATTGTTTACATTTTGAAAATACACACAGAAAAGCAAAAGTATAAATAAATAAAATAAAACAGCCATGATATCATAAAACTGAAACAAAACTAAAGAAATGCAAATTATAACTGGAGGCATAAACATAAGAAGCGAATTAAAATTACTGCCACTGGCGTATGATGAGCAACACAGGTGCTGCATGGGAATTGTACCCTTTAATTTACCATTAGTTATTGTCTTAATTTTATGCTTTACACATATAAAGATATTTACTATATCACAATGCCATCAAGACAGTCTGTTTCTGTAATATACAATTTATGAGAATCATCAACATTGAAGTTCTTGCAATGTCAATTCAGAAAACTGACATTCCCATACCCTCAAAAGCAGGAAGTCTGCACGAATCTGGTCCAACATGAATTGTGTATCAGGAGCTTGCAGCCACTCTGCTATGGCACTGCAAGCACAGACATATCTGTATCAGATAAACATTAGTGCTCTGTTTCTTGCTGCACAAACACCGTTGTCTGAATCATGCATGTTTATCTGTTGCATATCTGACATTACTATGTTCATTTTAGTCATATCCGTTTTCTATGTAGTTGTTGACACTTTCTCTTTCAAACACCTCACAATCCTTCCTGCTCACAAATTTGCTCTGGTCTTAATGAAGACACACATGCACACACAAATACAAGCTATCAAAGAGACTGGCCTGTTTCCAGTGCGAAAGAAAAGCATCCCAAGGGCCAGAGTTGCACCTGGTGAAGTCACATCCACATTGACACAGTCTCCTTCCTGCAGCAGAACAACTATTTTCATTTCTATACTAAACGCTGGGGATATAGCAAACCATCTTAGGTTTTTACACTGTCCCCAAGACAGATTATCAGAATCTCAAAGACAAAGTGGCAGTAAACAAAAAGCATATTATGATTTGTGATGTATATTGCAAATAAACTTTTAAAAAAAAAACAGTCTGATCTCAAGACTTCTTAAATACCACATAGTAATTTGCAACATTGCATGGCAAATTTTTGCAACAATATAATGGTAAAAACCTGGTATCGATCTTACCGTGATCAAATAGCTTGGAGATCTGAATCGCTCTCTATAAATGCCAGGCTGTCAAATCAATCAATTCGTCAATTAATCAAAATGCAAGTCTTTAAAAAGTGCTGTTAAAATTTATGTTATATCATTTTTGCTTACGGTGGGCAAGAGATCCCTTAACTGTAGTCTTATATAACTAAAACGTATAAACAGAAAGAACATCAGAGATGACAGCATTTTCAAGTGTTATGTATGTAAGAATATATGTTAATGTTAATGTAAAAGGAATTTTATGTCTATAAATGCTGTACACTAACCCAGTTTGTTACTCTGAGCTATTGCATTTCTGTGCGTCTCAAATTTCCAGTAATCTTTGTGTGCTCAATAGTGTCTAATTATTTTCACTACAGTCATTAAATGCAAATGTAGTGTGATAATGACTTTTGTGTAGCACACATTATCACACTTTCTTTTCAAAAAGAACATGACTATACTCACCAGAGGTCGCTTTTGACCTCCCACCATGAGATGACACAATATGTCTGCCATACTGTGGTTCGAAAGTCCAATAGCTTGTTTTCCTTTCTGCAGACATTTTCCAATTCCTTTACAAAATGTGAACATTAAGTACAGAAGTACTCTACTACAAGATATACAATAATCATACAACATGTAATCTGGATGCTGATAGTAACCTGTTGTACCACTCCTTTACAAACACCATCGTGATAGTGAGCAATCCTGACTTTGGGCAACTACTCTGTCCTCAATGAAGAAAGATTGAAATGTTTTGATCAACACACTCACCCCAAACATGACCAGTCCAAGGGCCAGACCAGCAGCTAGTGAGTAGGACTCACGATCAATACAGTTCTCCATTTCAGGTCCTGGAGGTCGACCTGCCAGCAGGAATGTCACTTTGTTTGGTATGTGTGATGTTTGCATGCATGTCTCCAACAGTCTGTGCATGTGTGTGTGTGTGCCACTGTATATAAGCACAGGTTTATGTATATATTCATGCAACACATAAAGGTGATACATAAAACTATCCAATCATTTTTTATTCCTCATTGGTGATCATTATTACTGATTGCTTTAGTTAAGTTATGATAATATACTTGCATAAAGCAAAATCAAATCTTTGGATTTTGCTCACCCCATCAAATTTTAGCAGTCTCTCCTCCACACTTTATTATTATAATACTGCTTTTTGCCTCTTGGTATAATATTTAGCCCCAAAACAGCTTACATGGCAACTAAACTACAAGCAAACACATGGCTTTGGCAACAACTTATATGCTGCAGCTGGTAGTCTTTGCCTGAGTACACATCACACACCTATCTCAGCCAGGAGCACCTCAGCCATGTGCGAGTGAGCAGTACCCTGGTAGACCAGGCCTACCCCCAATACTGCAGCCACCTGCACATTATGTGGAATGTTCAACTCCGTGGATGTTGGTGGCAATAGAGCTGGCACATGCACACTCAACACTTTTGTGGTAGCCAGGTCCATAGTTCCACGTCTAAGAGAAAAATAGTCCAACTATTGATACCAGTTTTACTAATGATGTTAAGTTTATCACTCAGTCTCATCTCTACAGTGGATGGGGGAATACTCTCTGACCTGTCAGCAGAGGGGAGGAGGGATGAGGACAGAAGGTACAGGGGTGTACTAACTGGTCTGTATGTCCATTTTGTGAGGTACAAGGAACTATCAATGTCACTACAGACTGCCAATTACATGAAGATTTTGTAGTGTCATATAGTGTTGTTTTTTTTCAGTATCACCACAAACTACCAGTAATATAAAACTGTTGTTATTGTCAATGTGGTCATTTGCTGATACTGATTCTTCAAATTTTAGTTTCACCAGCATGACTTGATTCATCTGCTTGAAAACTAAAACTTACTAAAAGTACTTATAGATGCAGACAGTTAATGCATTAAGTAGATCTCTCATTTACAAAAAAAAAAAAAGGTCTCCTGGTAAAATTAAAATCAAAAATGTATTTTACTTTGCTGCAGCTAGTCCCAGCAGAATCCCAATGGTGGTCATTTCATGTCCCTGAAACAAAAAGAATTTACAGTTAGGTGATTGAGTTCTGTATGCAACTGTTGCTGTCATGTGACCTTTGGTCACTCCATATCAGTGCAACAGTGGTAAATCACCTCTGTCCAGCAAGTTAATGTTTCACAGCTGTTTTCAAATCCATCTCAATGTAGCCAATAACAGGCTGCCTTAATATATATGCTTCTGAAAATAAATTGTCAAAACAAAAGACTATTTTGAAAACTGCATAATGTAATATGCTTTAATAAACATCAATATTATGTTCATAACGTATCATCCTACCATAACAAAATCAATAATAAGCATATTTATATAGCACACTTGTTCACTCTAGAACAGACTCAATGTGCTGTACACAAATAAAAACAAATGACAACGCATTAAAGCACATACAGATCGCATTGCGCCACTTGCAGTCGAGAGAAATAATAAAAACAATAATGATAATAAAGTACAGATGGTAAGAACACATACAAGGACACAAGCAACATAACATAAAAATGTTATGTCTATAGAATGACAAACGGGAAGATGAAACATATGGAGCCAGTAGCGGCTCCCAGCTTGCTCAATTCAGTTGAAAAACTGCAAGTGAGCCACAAATCCTCCCATCCACATGACAGTTCTGGTCGCTGGATGGACTAAAGAGACACGAGTTGTCATTGTTTTTCCTGCTCATAGAGTGCTTGCAAAATGCTTCTCAGAAGATCGTAATATCCAGTGAGCTCACAAGCCAGAGAAGCAGTAAAAATCCACCGATTTAATACTGATAGAATACATTCAAATTGTCATGAGTGATAATAATGAGTCACAAATCTTGTTTTGATATGGTATTTTATTCGACATAGTATTTGACACTGATAGAAGCTTCCACAGAAAAGAATAATATCACAGAAGATAGATTACTAATGTGATTTTTTTTTTGTTGAAAGAACACCAAATCAACAATAGTCACAAATGGTAAATGGAGGTCTGTAGCATCCGTTTCTAGATTTTGTAGTGCAGATCTAATGCACATTAAGTCTAAAGTCAAATCTAAAATCATTAGGAATCTGTGAGAGAAGCAGATCCATTTAGACTTGAAAAGTCTTGTGTCTAGATTAAATCATCTGTAGATCACGAGGATCAACATGATAATGAAGCAGAAAGGATAGAGCGGACTGCACCAACTGTATGACACTACCAATATTCTGGAATTATTTCTAAATGAATTATATTTTTTAATCACAAACTTACTGAATTATATGGTGATAGTAGAAAACAAGAGAATCAAACATTTCAATGAGACTCAATCATAAATATGCTTACAACTAAAACATTCTTATCAGAAAAATAAACAGTATGTAAAACATACCTTGCTGAGGTAATCATGTACATTTAGAGTATTCAAGTTAGGCAAATGGCCATTCAACCCCAGTGCCATCAGGAACCCTGCATACTCATTGGTCAGTTCATTACTTTTGGGTTTGTTGTAGATGATCCATGCTGACTCAACCTGAATAAGCATTTTTAGTGACTTGTGATAAGTAAAAAGGCGTAGGTTTTTAATCAATTATCATTAATAGTGATCACATTATTTCATGCTTTATCTTTATCTTCATGCTTTATCTTTATCATACATGCTTTATCTCTTTACACAAAATGAAGACCTATTTATGTCTACTTAACATTTTAACTAAGTGACTTCAAGCCAGTGGCCATCATCCCCTATTCTCACTAAGTGCATGGAGAGGGTTATGTGCAACCAATCAGTCGCTGCCATTGCTGGTCAACTAGTTTGCATATAAAGCAAAATGAGGCATCACAAGTTTAGTAGGGCACAGTCTCAACCAGTCTGGTCATAAATATTGGGGCCCTGCAAGGGCATGTCTTGTCAACAATATTCTCTTCCACCTAAGCCAATAAAGTCTAGGATAAAAGTAAAAACTGTCGGACGGAAACTTATCCTGTGCCTAGAAAACAGCAGCCACAACAAATTGCATAACACTAGACTGATGTGGTATCACTTTCCTATGCTCAAACAGAATTTTGTGCCTTTTTTTGATTACAGGTGCAAAACATATACCCTGAAAGCAGATATTTCATAAATGATTGCACATAAAATGCTGCAGAGTATAAATATTTTGACAATATCTATCAATATCTGTAAAAAATGCAAACCATTCAGTATGGTCTTTAAACTGTTCAGAAATCATGTTACTAAGAGAAGGTCTAAGGTCATATGCAGACAGAAAAAGTTACCTGAGAGAAATTGGCTATTCTTAGACCAGCAGCCACCCCATTGTGAAACTGTGGCCAGGCGGTCATATTGGCTGGAACTTCAACACGAGTCAGATCAACTGTGGTATTCCTAGCACATAAATGAAAATATACCTTAGTTTCTTCAGATTATTAACATTGTTTCCTATTATTAACCATTTTCAACAAGCACAGTAACAAGGTTATATTACACAAAGTTCATATTGCAAATTAACTACCATGTAATTTTCAGAATGGGACTTTACCTAGGTGGTGCTCTTCCAGTCAAACACAGCTTTGGGATGGGAAGAGCTTCAGTGGTGAGAGGAACATAAGTACACAAAGTGAACATTCCTCTGAAATAAAATCAAGCACAGCTACAGAAATACTTATCTATGTGAAACTTTTTTTCCTGAAATGTATAGACATGAACATTCCCCTGAAACATGACTGACTGAGAATTGCATTAAATGGCTGGTCCTTAACAAATTAGCATTAAATTTACATTAACAACTAAACTGAAATGTAAATGAAGTGCATCTGAACATAAAGCTCAATTGCTCCTGCAGGACAATGGGGAAAGGCGGTGGGGGTGGAACGGAGTAAAGTAGGAAGTTGAAAAGTTGAAAGACCACAATTCATCATTTATTGGGAAATCTCATTTGCAAAAAAAAAAAAACCAAAACAAAACACCATAGCTGAGCTGAGCCAGCTGATTAGTGAGTAAAGTCACTACCAGCAAGAAAGGGTATCTACCTTCCCACAGGAAGAGCCATAGTGCGGATGCAGATGGAATACAGGTGGCGCTCTTGCTCTTCTATAAAGTCATGGTCACTGACCTCTGGCCTCTGTACAATAGCAATGCGTACAGGATGTGCAGACTGCAGCATGTGACGTACTTCCTGCACACGCAGGTCTTCACTCCACCGAAGTGATAGTAGCTGGAATAAAAAAGATGATCAACAAAATAAATGAAGTCCAAAGTATCCAACCAAAACACAAAGACAGGTCCCAAGAAAGTGGTTGAGCATGTCTACATGACATAAGAGAGGCAGACCCCTTTCATTTCTTTTGACCTTGCCTGATAAACAATAGTTATAATAATAGTAGCAGTCATGGTAAACCAATTATTTAGCTATTTCCAAAGGAGATGGGTTTTAAGTCCAGAATAGAAAGCTTGTAGCATTTCCCCTGTAACGAGAAACAGACACAAGGCATTCCAAATACTGGGACATGCAAAAGACAATAAGTGATGGCTGAACCTCCCAGTCTGATACATGGGCAGTGAGAAAACCTGTTAGGGCCGAGTGAACTGACTTGCCAGGCTGGTTGGGCATTACAAGTTCAGACAGATTGAGGCAAGGTCATGAACAACACAATAGCAAAGTATAGCAATCTTGCAATCAATATGAGCCCAAACTGACAGCCAGTCCAGATCATGCAGAAGTGGTGTGACAAGATCAGCTTTCTGCTTCTGGAATACAATGCAAGCAACATTGATCCAAGTTCTCTGGAGCTTGTTGAGCAGGCATTCAGGGAGATCAACAAACACAAACTTTGCAGTAGTTGAGCCTGGACAGTGCAAATACTGACATAATTACTTGGTGGAAGTAACAGAGAGGAAATGTCTATAAATCACATGGCTAATATTAACAGATGGCCAGGAGGTCTGAACAATGATGAAATTAGTGACCCTTTACTCAGCTAGTGAGTACTCTATAATCACCAGGTTATGGAGCTTCCAAGGGGAAGCAGTGTCATGACAATGATATGACACTGAGATGATAGCAAACAAGAAAACCTCATCCAAATGTTCCTCCTCTCTCTTTCACATTTACACACACATCCACTTGTGAAATAATGAGTGAGTGCTTGCCTCTGAGTCCATGTGCTCCATGCCATCCTCATCATCTTTGGTAGTGCCAGAAACAGGGTGGGAAGTGGGGACCCGAGCCTGGTCTGGCTGCCATGAATGATTATGCAACAGCTGGCAGAGATCCTGGCGTCCTGTGAGCAACACAAGCTCAACTAAGCTTTCCATCTATGACCACAAATGTTCTTTACAAAAAAGACATTCTGATTAGCATTTTCACATTAGACAGCTTTACGTCTTTCATGTTCTTCTTTTACATTACTGACTGTGCCTGTCTTGTGGATACTGTGATGTGTACAGTGCGTTGTTTTCCTGCTGACTGGAACATTGGGTTACACAACATATTAATATGATGAAAGTAACATTCATATTCACCTAAAAATTAACTGTCAGGGGGAGGGGGGGTTGACACTTCAGGATAATTACTATTCAATCTTGCAATCCATATCCACACTAAATGTTATTTCCAATAATCTGAAATCCACTAAGATATACCATTTTGTGCTGTAAAATTTTTAGTAGTGTGAATTCTACATAGTCATGTCATCTGGTACAGTATGAAGAAGAAATATACAAGTTTAAAGCTAAGATTCTTAGAAATTACACACCTATTAAATTATACTCTTTCTCAGACCAGTCAGATGGAGGATTACAGCGACAGCGCAAGATTGCCTCCCTCAGAGGTAAAGACACTCCCACAGGAAGGCAGTTCAAATCTTGCTGGGTTATGCCTGCAGAAAGCATACGTATATGAGTATTTATAGACTGCCCCTCACCACCTCCTACAGTAGTCAGTCAATTATGCTTGTACTTTGTCTATGCTTCTATGGGTATCTCATCCAGGGAGGTCCTAAAACTTATCATTTTTCCTAAACTGTTCAAAGTCACCTACCATTCAAGTCTCAAATCTCACTATCTGCAAGCATGCGCCCTCTACATATTTTTAAGTACAGCACTTCCTTTTTGAAGGCAGAATAGGTAATAGTGGTCATGGGTTAGTTACTTTTACCCATCATTAGCCATAATTAGCTCCCTATGCTTATTCAGATCACTGGCTTCTTCCACACAATTGTCACTGTTGATGACATTCATGATGCCAGTCTAACTTCAGTTGTCTTACCAAGGTGGGTCATGGTGAGTATTATACGCTGAGCAATGTTGCCTCCTAGGGACTGCTGTGAAAACTCCGAGACAGAGAAAGGTCAGCAGTCGGTGCTCTGTGACCTGATTAAAGAAGACATGATGCAACCACTCTGATGAGCCTTGGAGAATAATCTAACAATCTGTTCTAGCTGTTTAAAACACACACATACATAATTGTTTCCTGCACATTTAAAATAGTGAAAAAAATTGCCAAAAGCAGTACATGGTAGCCATCACATCAGTGTTGTGCAAGTTTTCTTACCTGCTGGGGCCAGCCTGCGCAAACACCTTTCAACAGCCAGCTCTGTTGAAATCTCTTTATTAAACAGTACAGCATATAACTGAAAAAAGTAAATTGGAAAAAATATGTACAACAGAAAAAACAAACCACCAAAGAGCCTGATCAAGGTGGGCAAAAATTGCCTGTTGATCTCAAAAAAACTTCTTCATGCAAATGTATGTACACTACAACATTAATCATCATCCTTCTAGCAACTCATTGAAATCTCTAAACAAATGGAATTCTGCAAACTCAGAAGCCATTCTAAAACTGATTAAAACAACCTGCAACCTTAAACAAACATAAGCTTTTTTTGTTTGATTGATGGGTCTGCCACCTGACTTCCTTTAAACAAATGTCCCACCACCCACTTCACAGAGATACATACTGAGATGACATTAACTGTAGAGCAGCAAACAAGTGGGATGTAGAGAAGGGGCATTTGAGGAGTGCCACACAGACTGTGGTAGATCCAGCTCAACACACAAGGTGGTTCCCGTGGAAACACCTGTGGGTATTGCATCTTGCTAAGATGTTCTGTAAGAATAAAGTGATGCAGACAGTGATAGTGACATTTGCAGTGAGACAAGTAATGGTCAATATTAAAAGCTCTCTGATTTGGAGCCACTGAAAAAATAAGACCGGGTCTTGTATAAATTTTTGTTCCAAAAGAGGCGTTAGAGCTTATTTTTAGGGGATGTCTCATTTTTTTCATGTACAAAACCCTACAATTAATACAGTTATGTCATCTTTTTTCTGGAAAATCATCATAACTCATAAAGTTATTTATTTATGTCTTAATATCATTACTATGCAATTCAATACATCCATTGTGCATTTCAACAGACTAACAAAATCTGTCTGACTGCCTGATGATTTTAACTAGGGCTTATATCTGGGGTAGGATTTATGTCACAAACATCATGAAAAATCATTCTAGGGCTTGTTTTGGGGTTAGGTCTTATTTTGGGGAAAACATAGTATTCCTGCAGTACATCCATTGATTAGATAAAATTCTGTCTTTTGGGGTTTTTTTACACTTCTTTCAAAATTTTATTTTGAAAGTAAATTCTCTTTCTTTGAGACTTACCAGATGGCATGACCATAGGAGATAAAGGGTTGCACTGGCTCGAAAAGTTGTCTACCTGACAGTGAGCTAGCACGTGCCAGGTGTGCAAAGCACTCCACTAATCACATGAGCAACTGCCTTCTAAAAGGCTCTATATCGTCTTTCAAATGTAACAAAATAAATGCTTAATTGCTAGAATAAAGTAATTCATGGAAGACTAAGCCCTGAATGGACTAAACTCTCAAACAATGAGTTCACATGAGTGGGGAGGAGGTTAGGTAGATATTGTATCTAATGTTTCAAAAACAATATCCAGTATTAATCAAGAAAGATAATAATAGTCACATAAAATATCTTCAAGTCCTGCATGGGGCACTTGCCTTCAGAGATCTGGCTGATGTCATCATAAAGGTCAAAGAGCTGAGGGAAATCTCGACAATAAAGGTCACTGTAGAAGTGGCAATGTTGGTCTCTGCAAAATGAGAGCTTCATGCGTAAGTCTTTCACAACAAACTGAAAAGCTATTGAGTAGCTACAAAACTAGAAAAAAGCTGTAATCACCATCTCTTTTTTTTTTAATCACTACTGTGAATGAAGGAGAAAAAAAGATAAAATATATATGGACTGCTAGAACACAATTAAAACAAGATTAATTTGAAAAAAGGACACGCACCTTGCAATCTGGTATAGTAATGGTGCCAGCGATTCAACCTCTTCATGTAGCAGCACATTAAGTTTAAGCTCCTGCACAGAAAGACAGTTGCATATCACCATCACTACAAAAATCACCATCTAGCTTTCCAAATATCCATTACCTGTTGTGAATTTTTCCTTATTTTCAGAACATTATTTTCTTGTAAGACTGCACCATTAATGCAATCATTATAATCATGATAATAATAAATGCAAAATTTGTAAAACACATACTCACACTCTAAGGAGTATGCTCTTAGCGCTTAAGAACAAGAACGAAACATGGACAGCATACGAGGAACAGGAAAACAAACAAATAACATATGAGCTATAAAAGAATAAGCAACCGTACTAAACAAAGAATAAAATCAAATACAGAAAAAATAATGATAAACAATGGAAAAACACAAAAGGGAACCAAGTAACAAGAACAAGAGCTGAGAACAATATGATATTGCAAAAGGATGGGTTTGAAAAAGGATTAGCATCTCTTGCAAAATCTTGCACGTTTCAAATGTGTACAATTTCTCATCAGCCAGATGAATATACATGCAAACATACACAACAATCTGCTGCAGATAATAAAAATAAGAACTTTAATGATGTGTTCAATGTGTGCAAGAAAAACATAATTCATGTGCACAGTTCCTGTCTACACATACTTTAGTCCCAGATATTGCAGTCTGTTACAAATCATGGAAGCAATTAAGACAACTTCTGTCACATTTTTCATTAAGTTTCCTATATCTTTCCGGTATACTCTTTTACTTTTTTCATCAGTCTTGTGAGATGGTATTTTCCAGCCATGACTTCAGTGCTTTCAAAATGTTCTTTATTTTGCTAGTTTTTACATCAGTTTGTAAGGACCCACTCATGAAAGATAAGCACTTTTAATATCTTATTTTCGCCCTAAAATCTCAAATCCTGTAAGCACCTATGAGTCAGCACACATCCTATCATGTCAAATTATTTTATCTATGAGAAGAAAAAAAATCTGACATCCCTTTTGAGTATAAGTATCTTCTAACCTCGTACACCAGATGTAAGGCCAGGAGAATGGCTGGACAGTGCTGGAAAAGCAGCGCACTGGTGTCAATTGTGCATGGCTTGGAGTAGGTAGAATGGTCTGGCACCACAAGGCATTCCTTCAAGACCAAGGCTCCCTTCTGTTTGATTTAGGACGTATGCATGATGACTAGAATTCACCAGATACTCCCAGTCCTGAACAACACAAGCCTTTAATGTAAACGTTCAATGAGGTCTTCAAAAATATTCATGGAAAACAAGACAGGAAGATTCTGAAGTGGAAGCAGTTTTAAATAAAACCCAATAAGATTTCAAAAAAAGTTACAAAAGGCAAATTTTAAAAAAATTTCAAGTCTTCTATCTTCAAACTATGGCAAAAAGCACATCTCTGAGTAGATCTAAGATTTTCAAATGATCATGTGAAATGCTTTCCCCATAATTTTACCTTCAGTAACTATGCAGTCTGGTTTCACTGTCAACAAATAATTAAACTAACCTCCTCTCCTCCTTGGTCTGAAGGACGTGCACGCTTGGCAGACATGTCAGGGGACATTGAACGGTCCAGCTCATGCTGTCACACAGACACACCCCCATTACACCCAACACTTCTTATATTTTTTAAAGAATTAAGCATTGACACCATAGAAAATGATCTGCATTTATTTTGGCATTAATACTGTTGTAGGCACAGTGTGAAGAAACACTAGTAAATAATTTTACAATTATGATTTTGTACTTTTTCATTAAAGACAAGTGATAACCAGCTTTGAGACATGGGTGACCATGAAGGTGGAACATAAAAGAACCATCCAAAACATCAGAAACTGACCTTGCTGGTCAGAGCAAGACGAGTGGTATCATATCCCATCAGCCCCAGCAAACAGCGTTGGAAGACATGCCACTCTGCCTGGGTCCCAATGCCACCTGGTGTGTTGCGCAAGGTGTACCATCGCCCAAGCAGCTGCAGAGCTACATCTTTTGGCAGCAGATGCTTGAGTGCTTTGAGACTCAGGTTTACTGCAGTTAGGAAGAGTGCACAACTGGCGCTTAGTCATATGAACCAAAAGCTGTCTTATAATTCCCCAATGAAAGTAACTGGCTAGAGTTATCAGAATTATTAAGTACTGTATTTTATTTACCAACAGTGGCAAAAATTCATGAAATATTTAAAAAGGTTTAAGTTTCTTTCCACTTCTTCCCCTCTCCATGATTGGCATGGCATAAAACACCAAAAAAAAACCAAACAAACCCTCTCCATGATGCTTAAAACCCCTTTTTCTCTTTAAAGCCTTCTTAACAAGTTACCCTAGAAACTCTAAATTTGCCAAGGCAATCCAACCTAGTTATTTAATACTGACACTTTTGTGTAGATTTGCAACTGTATTAATACAGATGTGAATTTTTACAAAGTTTTTGTGATATTTCAGTTTGCATCAGTAAACTTACTGCCTGGTGAAGTGCACATCTTAGGAAGAGTTGTTCTGTACAAATCACCATTAAGAAGTTCCTGAATCACACAAAAAAGTGTCTACAGCATAATATGGCCAGTATTTCTAAACTGGTTTTGTGTGGCTTCATGGCAAGCAATACAGATCTTTATATCGGAAAGCATCATTCTTGCAGATAGTTACTCTACATTTAGTTACTAATCAAAAGCCGATAATCTGACATCCCTGATGTTCAAAATGAGCCTATTAAATAGTGTTAATAATAATAATAGATCAGAGATTGACCTGCTAAGCACTATATTGACTGAAAGTTCTATATTACAGTAATTGTCAGAAAAAAAGGAAAACATTCCAAAAAGAGCAAAAGCACCTGATGACATTGCACATCACCACCTATAGCAATCAAAATGTACCATCAGAATATATTATGTGACTTTTGCCACACTATAAAATGAGAAAAACTAGCAATCTTTATACATTTCACCTGATGAAAAGCATATTTATATTAACTGTTAACATTAAATTAACAATTTCAAATGCTATAAAAGGGAGCAAAGTGTACTCTTGAGGGGGAAAAAACTTATTTTTTGACAGTGTTTCTTAGAAATGGTGTTCATCACTTGAAACATTTTATACCATAACACTGAGGGGAAAAATCTTGACATCCAAAGTTCACTGCTCATTTGCAAAATATTTGACCAATATATGAGAATCTGGCAGATAAAATAAGGTCAAAAGCTACAAAGAACTATACATACCACACATATTTTGTTGCGAACGTTACTATGTAAGCTCTGTATCAAAGAGCTTCCATGTACACTGTCTCCTATGGAACCCTCTAAGTGTGAAGGAGTTCCTTCCAGTTGTTGGGGCACTGGAGACAAGTGTGTCATCTGACAGGAAAACAGACCCAGTAAATAAATGAATGTACACAAAAGGTACCTTTCATAACATATAACTCCTTGAAAGATTTAGGACTAAAAACACTTAATACTCTACATCTCCCTAAATTGTCCAATGGGATAAATAAAGTTGTTATTTTATTCTGTTTTCTATATACAGCTCAAAATAGGCATGTGCTTGAAATAATTTCAAATTTATGTGCCATATAACTAGAGATTTATTTACTCTGTTTAATATCTTATGTCAAATTTAACAAAAAATGGAAGAAAGTATAATAATGGCAATGTATATCATTTGTACAACATAACAATTTGGGAGATTAGGGGAAGGGCTTTACCCCCACACTGTACCTCTTCATCAAAACGAGCATCCACCGCACTGGGTGGTCTGCTGGAGGTGAATATTTCCCCACGTGTGGGACTTCCCTGTGGTGTTGTGGCTCGTACCAGACTGAGTGAGTGGGACCCCAGTGGCAGGAGAGGGATGTGCAAATGACTGATCTACAGAGAAAGACATAAACATAGAGAGTTCATTGATATCTGACTCTTAACCTGGAGAGATGTTTTACTCAATGAATAGTAAATATGGAAGCCCTCACCTTTGTTGTCCCTGTGTAAACAGTTATTAGGCCAGAGGTCTCCAAGACTACTATCAAGCCAATGGACTACAAATAAAAAAAATATTTGTAATCAGTAGGATTAAACAATCAAAGGGATAAACAAGCGATAAAATCATAAATAATGTGAAAACAATAATCCTCTTAACATTTGATAGTGTTCATCATATTGTGTACTTTTACTCAACAAGAATCTCAGAAATCTATATAAAGCAGGTGATCATCAAATGTTAATACTTATACCTTGACACAAATATCAATCTATAAGTTAGCAAGCAAAGATATGCATATTCTTTTCATGAAAAGGTACACTCACACTAATCCTCACCGCACACTCACACATCCCATATCTATGTGCACACTTGTGCATGTGTATGTGAATATGTGTGTGTGAGAGATAGACACTTTGTAAAGCCCTCCTACAATGTGTGCTTGTGCATCTTCGTGTATGTTTGTATATTTGTGTTAAATACTTTGAGCCCATCTTCAGTAGCAGGAAAATTTGCTGCTGTAAATAAACACTATTGTTTTTAATGAGTAAACCAATGTTGGCACCTCCACTGGACAGGCATCACGTGCAGGGAGAATGGTGACAGTGCCAAAAATGAGCTGGCTCAGATCATTGCTCTCCTCAAACTTTACACATCTAGCAGAAAAATAATAAACGGTCTTTTACAATTATGCAAATACATCATCCTGACAATAATTACATAGATTTCTGATTTCCATAATAAAGACTTTCTGATACTAAAATGTGGGACACATAGCAAGTACAATAGTGATAGTGAGCCCATGTAATAGTAGTTTAGCTAATTGACCTAAATGTTGTAAGGGAAATTAAGCTGCCACCATGGTCCATCTTCGATTAACAGAGTTTTCCAACATGAACCATCCTTTGCTAAAGCAGCAGGATTAAGGTATGTAGATAGGTCTACTCTAGGATGATTTCAAATGTTTTCATGAACAGCTAGCACATAAAATGTTGCACAGTTTACTGTGTATACAGTGAACTTACAAGAAAAAATATTTCAGTAACAGCTCACCTCAACTGGTTTCTGTAGGGTACCATGAAGCAGAGATACCATTGCCCACAAAAGTCTTCAGACAAGAAAACCTTGGATGCCTTACCCAAATGACCATCTCTGAAATATAAAAGACAATAAATTGTACACAAAACTACATGCACGTATTTACTCACTTATTTTTCGATTTCACTACATCCACACTCAAAAAGCTATCAAAGTATTTTAAACTTTTGGTAGTATTTTCCTCAGTGCAGTATTGTAGGCAAACACACCTGATAGGAGGAACTGGTTCTGTCCAAAGGTGCTCCAAACATATTTCAGGCTGGGGAGCAGCAGGTCCCTCCAAGTAGCTCTCATTATCCAAGAATGAGCTGTTACAAGAACTATTTGGAGTACGTGAATACAGGTTGTTCACAGACCGCACTTGTGGCGAAGGTGTGTGAAATCTGTAAAGTGCTGCCTCTGATGTTAACACAGGTGATTGTGAGCGACTGGAAGAAATATTCAAAGGTAAATGGCAAATACTGACAGTGCAACATTAAAAAATAAGCCCAGTGACATGAACTGGCTAATGCTATGACCTAAAAAATGCAAATTATGATGGGAAATTAAAAAGTCTATTAACTGCAAATAATCACCTAGAAGTGAAATGAGGCAAGACAGGACTGGAGCGTAAAAGACTGGTCGGAGAAAAAAGCTTCTCAGACAGATTGCGCATAGGGGAGAAGCTGGACGATGGAGCCGAAATGCTGTTCAGCAAACGCGAGTGGCTGCTGTTGGAATGGTTGTGACCCAGCAGTGGTGTCAGATGTAGTAAGCTTGTATTCTCAAGACTGACTACCACAGCTGAACATTCCTACAAGAAAAACAAACATTCCAACCACTTAAAAAGATGGTAAATGAAAAACCTAAATATTCACTTCCTCAGCAAATGTTATATGACACATAATACAACCCCTGTACCTGCCATCAAAACTATACAAAGATAATACTTTGTAATATTCAGAAAATAGGGACACAAAACTGGAAAACAGCAAAAGACGACTGTTTTTAAGGCATACTAACAGGCATGGAAATATATACAATCTAATCTTCCCATATGGTCTATGGAAGACCATCCAAGATCTATTGACTCTTTACTTACATTTTGCAACATTTTTCTATAAGCCCCATACACCTAAAGTCAATAGACTGCCTACTTATTTACCAAAGACACACACAGATCAGAGGAGTGATGCATAAATCCAGAGAAGGATTATCTTGCTGTGTTGTCCTCTCTGAAGTTCATGTTCACATATGCAAAATTCTCAGTAAGTTTAACTGACAAGACATGCTTGTGTTTTCAAATGGTATCATATACAATTTATAAGCTGACGTGTGAGAAATTTCGCCAAAAAACCAAAATCCATTATTGTAACAGTTCACATGTTCCATCAAGTGACACCATCCCAAAAACTTTTGTAGTGAGATTAAGCATAAGCTCTTTTTTTCAAGATCAATAATGCACGTTTCTCATTAAGTTAATCCACTTTAATGTGTTTTTAAAAAAAGCATAAAATATGAAATAATGATTTGAAAAGGATATTTCAAACATACCTCTGGTCGTGCCTTTCTGACTCTCCATGCGGAGTGGAGGCCTAACACAGTGTCGTAGATAAGAGCAAGAGATGGTTCATGTGCAGTGAAAAGGATATGCTGTGCACTGTCTGTCATGTAACTGAGCTTGGATCCACCTGGTCCTGTTAGGAAATTGCAAAAAGTGTGAAATGTTCCAAGTAAAATTCTTTGATGCCAGATGACCTGACAATTAGGAGCTTAACCCTTTGAGGACCGTAAGGATTGTACGCATATGATTTTAGTTATTCTGACATATTTAAGGGTAAAATGACCTGTAGATTCCAAAAATGTTTATTTGAAACTATATTCCTCATAGTTTTTGAGATACAGCATGGGACAAATATATCCCTATGGGCCACAAGGGAAAAGTGTCTTAAACAATGCAAGATATGGGTTTTATCAATATTTTTATCCGAATAGTGATCAAATGTTGTACTGTTGTTATGGAACATCAGAAATTATATGTCACTGTGATGTGAACAAAGATCCACTTAAGATGAGGGTTTGAAGGTCTTCAAGTTCGGGCAGGTCAGAAGTTACGTCAAATTCCATGTGGGGAAAAGGTAACAAGACTGGAGAGTTGGCCAAAAGCTTTAAAAGATCCTGATTTGATCACACATACTACAGCTGGAGGTGCCTGAAGGTGGACAACAGCATCCCAGTATCCCTTAAACATAATTGGGAATCAGGCACTTCTTACAGAAAAGCCAAAGGAAGAAGTCAGCAATCTCAGGGAGTATGACAGAGATGCTATTGCAAGCACCAGAATGTGAACTCACCACTTCACTTAATACATCAGTAATGTAGAGGAATTTGCTGCATATGCAATGTCCATCTCATGGGATGGGATACCCTAAGCATACCCTCCACCTGTAAAGATTAGACTAGAGGCCATAGCAGGGCAAGAAACAGAGAGTAAAAAAACTGAGACAGTTACATCTCAGCAAATTTCCGATAAAAAATTTCAAGACAGACATGGGCTCATGGTGAGCCTAGGAGGCTTGATTATCAAGAGTGGATGCACCTGAGTTGAAAGATAAACAATAATTTTAAGGTCTTTATAACTAACTTTCCTCATCATGATGCCTTAATAATATCTCAACAAACCTGAAGTTTTCATTATAACTGGACACACATCATCAAGTGGATGAAAAAGACTGAATATTATTGTTTGATTAGGTGTATTCCTGCAAAAGAAAAAAAATTGATAAATTTATTCAGTAATAGATTTTTAACAGCAATAAAGGAAGTGAAATACTCATTATAAACACTTTTTATACCCAAAATAAGACTACTTACACACTTTGCTTCATATCGATTGTAGTTGTTTCTGTATGCTGTGCACGACAAGAAGTATGTTTATGATATTTGTTTGCAAAATGTACTTTGTCTTGACTTACTTCTTGGGGGCAGCAAGCTCTGAAGGGGACAGAGCTCTTTGAAACAATAAGCCATTTTTGATGGGCCACGTCTGTGAAACCTAAAATAAATAAAACATTTAATGAACTAATTATCAATAATTATCATAGACAACATAAGGCATAGAAAAATATACTGATGATTTTAATCTGCCTAGCATCAAAATACCAATTTTATGTTGTGGAAATCTTTAATACATGAAGGATGAGCTGGCTGAGTTTGACCAATCGGGAGCTCACTGCTGGAACTGAGTTAACTAATAGAATGAACACAAATTCATGTTATCTGGTACAGAACAAAGAAGAAACAAGGCATAAGGTCTACCAGCTAAAGAAGAAAAACAGATCAACACAGGACTTCAATTCAGGACTTCATTCTCACAAAAAGTACGTACTAAACCGAGAGGCTGAATATGACAACAACCTTTACCAAGCACAGACTGTGTATGTCTTTAGCAGTTCCAGTTCTGCTGTGCAGATGTGAAATGTGGACTCTACTTGTTGATACAGAGAACAGAATACAGCCATCTAAGACCAAGTGTCTGAGGAGGCTGCTCTGAATTACTTGCATGGAAGCAAAACCACTGAAGGCCACAAGGAAGAACCCCCTTCCCACAACAGTCAAGCAGCACAAGCTGGTCTGCTTCTGCCATGCACCCTGGCACAACACTCAGTCTAAGAACTTTCCTTTAGCATATCTTGAGTTGACACCAAGGTGGGAAGAGAAAGAACTTGCAAACATAATCAAATGGAATGATCGGTCATTGCAGAATTACGTGACAATCCTTGACAGCTGCTACCCCTGACAGCCAGTACCAGCAGACCATCATAACTATTTGTCCACTGTATTTGTGAACGAATGAATGATGGAAGACATTCCTAGTGCGCCAGAATACTGGTCAGGCTGGTTTGCACAATGTTATATGGAATCATTGAAGATATTTATTGCTTGTGGCCCAGAATATTGCTCAGATTGGTCTGCACAATGATATATGGAATCATTGAAGGGGGGATGTAGATCTAAAAAAATAAAATTTAAGCACACAGCTTGAAGCACAAATGGAGAGCATTTGAGCAGCTGATAAAGTTAAATATCTGAGATCGCCAATGAACAAAATTTTCTATGCAACAAAGTATCTCTTCTCTTTGACACTTTTTGACTGTTCTTGCATCCAATAAATGCTTTTTTTTTTTTTTTTAAATCTGCATCAGCTAGGCAATGATGCCCACTGGGATTAATGAAGTTGGATATTATATTTTTGTGCACAATTAGTTGAATAATTAGTTCTAACCCTAAACACAAAAGCGTTACCTGAAATGGAAGGACAGTGCTGTACTCTCCACCAGCATCTGTGAAGAAAGTCATAGAACTGGATTCCACAACACATATGCCATTTTGTGGTTCATCTGTCACCAAAAAAAAAAAAAAACTTCTACAACTACCTGACAGCAAGGACACATTGTGAGAGCTTTTTATATCTATGACATGAAACACTATTTAACAGTTAACATATAGACCAAAGTGGTTATGTTGATAAACATCTCTGCATTTCCCTCGTAGAGCATGGGTGGCGGGGAGGAATTGGTGTTTTACACTAAGCCAGCAACTAAGGCTATATCACCGCAAGGCAGCCAGCCCTGTAAACAGATGCCACATGCAGAGAAAGAACAGCGTGCCCAAGACGAGAGCTGAACCCAGGACAGCCAACCTTCACTGTATTGTGACAGGTGCTAACCATTGCACCAGAAAGTGAGCAAAATGTACATCACTACAGTCCCTGCATCATAGCAGGTATATATTTATGATAGGAATATAGATCAATGGTATACAGTATCTATTTACAACAATTTGATAAATTAAACCAAAATATGCTTTCTAAAGATGGTCATTATTCTCCATAAAGAATGATCACTTTTGCTACACATTCAACAGCTGTCTTTGAGCTTAAATCAGTTTTTGCATAGGCCTGCCACTGCTGTCATTAGGTCTGATCATAACAGCCAAACATAAGCATTCTAAACATGCCAAATATAAGTACTCTACACATGCCCAAACTTCTTTACACTGCTGATTTTTTTATGCTGACAAACGCTTGACTGGCGATGAATTTCCTTCACTGTGAAATAAAATAATGACATATACCAAGATACATCATATGCAGAACATGCAAATAAATAAGTGATATAGATAAGAAAATAAAAACTTTGAAACAGCAAACAAATAAGTAAAAAAAGAATGGATGAACAAACAAACAAACAAAAAAAAAACGAAAGAACAAGGAAAGAAAGGATCCACCAGTTATACAGAAATTCTTTGAAGTTTCTCTCCTATTGCAGAAGTGTCAGTCTTGATGTGCTGAACATTTATCCAAAATGTACAACGCAAGACAAAAATCATGCTGAGAATGCA
This sequence comes from Pomacea canaliculata, assembly GCF_003073045.1. NCBI lineage: Eukaryota > Metazoa > Mollusca > Gastropoda > Architaenioglossa > Ampullariidae > Pomacea > Pomacea canaliculata. The sequence goes on from NC_037597.1 coordinate 4,482,126, forward strand.
CAAACCTTTACTTTGTGGTGCAGGTCCAATATCTGTTTTCGTATCGTTGTCAGGTAGCACAAATGTGGCCCACAAAACCTGAGTGTTTACAACATATACAAATGTACATTCGACATCTTTAAGCATAAATGTGGCCAATAAAATATAAAACTTTTCAATTTGAATAAAATAAAAGTACTTCTCACATCTTTCAAGGACAAGTAGGATGTAGTTTTCTTGATGACTGGTAAGGCTCAGTACAAGATATTATTTCCAATGTGTTTGAATACTTCTATGCCATTTTGAGATTTATGCCATGCACAGAAAAAACATTAAATTGCGATGTCATGAAATCCTTTATTAACATATACTCCAGCTCTTCCACTGGCAGAGGTTTTCATAACAGGCTGACTTCTGTCCTGACTTCTGTATTGTTCTGTTTGTACTTGGTGATGTTTCAGTCATTAGAAACAATTTTGCCCCCACTAGTGCTCTAAGTGTCAGCAAAAGATTACATCTTCTGCATTACTAAATGAATCACATTTTCACTTTGTGTCTAAATTGAATACTCTTCTATTCAAGGAAAAATTAATAACACCATGTAGAGTAAGCAAAGTTTGTTATTTTTTACTGTTTTGATTACTTATCAAGTTTTCATCAGCTACTACGATAGGTAATGTTGGCCATGACAAAGCCCAGATTACAGAATCTACAGCAAGACAACCTGGACCCACACATAAACTGAGATTGTTTTTTACCTGAAGAACTGGTGAATCCATTGTAAATGTTTTGATAACTGATCTGACACCATCTTGGCCTGCTTTGCTCCATACCACAGTCAATCCACTGACATACAGTTCCTCATCTCGCCATTTGCTGGTCTTTTCCTCATTCTCTCCACTTTTGACTGTCTTTCCACCACCGCCAAAAAACAGCCACTGCTCTTTCTTGGTCAACACAGACAGTACTTTACTATTTGATTATTGTTAGTTTTTAGCCCACTTCTATAGTACAAAATCTTAAAATCAATGCAAAAACGTACATTAAGTATACTGTCAACAATGTTTTTCTTGCTTTACTACCTGCTGGAATGTGTGGTGACTTTTGCAAACTGAAATGCTAGTATTTGTCAGAAAGAATATTCTGGGTGTGTGTATATATATAAGCAGGTGTGATAAGGAATGATCACAAATAAAAATATGTTTTCTATAAGCTTGGAAAAAGTAGCAGATTAGCTGTCAAGAACCACAATCTTTATCACATGCACATATTGTATGTCAAATTAAAAACAAGCGCATTCAACCACAATATCTGGATAATGTTGAACATGTCTATTATAAATAGAGTGTGGCAGTGAGAGAGAGCTAGCTTAGTAAGACAGCGCTTATGAGTAGGCTGTTGGATCAGCTGGACCAGGTCAGTTCTCTTGGTAGTTCTCTTGGACCAGGTAGTTCTCTTGGATGAAAAATTTTTAGAAACAATATGAAACTATAACTCCTGAAAGATTTGCCATAGTAACAGAGTCTGCAAACAGACTTGCTCAAACATATAACGATTACAATACAAATATGGCTGCACCTTACCTTGCCTGCATCATGTAGCGAGATTTCACGGAAGGACTTGAGAAGTGGGACACCATGATCAAAATGCTTTGAATTCTGCACCTGAAACTGCCCTGGATGGTGTCGCAAATATTCCCGCCCAAAAGGAGCAAAGTCCTGGGTATCACAGGCGGTTATCATATCATCTGGATCCAGGGTGGTAGAGAGTAATACCTAATAAATCAGGTCTCTACAGAATTAAAAAAAAAAGATTACAGCATATAATAAGATATTTCTATGTAATAAGCATTAATGCTCAATGAGTAAGCTGTATTAAATACTAAGACTGATTGAAGTTGAACAATCTCAAACTAGTAGTATTTGGTAAACAAGTACAACCAATCACTCTTGGTCAGATAAAATCTCTGTAACTGTCAACCAAGTTGGCGTATGATGCGTTTATATATGATGCGAATATAAATAATGAAAGCAATGTAGGGCATTTAAAAGTCTCTAACTCCCATAAATTCCAACAAGTACAACCAGTTATAATATTGTGCAAAGCACCTCTAGGTATGGTGCAGAAAATGAATATTCAATATAATGCAAAGTAAAAAGGGCTGGGCAAAGCTACATAAAGTTTAGTAAATCTTTGGAAAATCGGAGGGAAGTATTAATTTTTCATTCAATTTTGATACTACTATCCTACTGATCGAGTCGTTGACAATAACATATCACACAAAATAAATAATTACGTTGCGTGAATCAGAAATGGTAAGCATTAGATTAAAACATGAACTAAATTCCAAAACTACTTAATAGCGTTAGTGAGAAAAAAAGCATTCCAATTTAAAGTGATTAAATTGCCCTACCGACTGCAAAACTTGAGTATAGAAGACAAACCGCACGAACTTATCGCCTGCTTTCCGCGGCCATATTTCCCGCGAGTTTATGTCCCTTGCCAACCATTTGTGAGATAACTGTGTCATCTGGCAGAGTGACTTCCCTTAGTCAGGGAGGTGGAATGGGTGTTTTCTCGTAAAGATGTTTGCAGTTGAGGAGACTTAACAGTTTATCATCAGTTGTTATTAATAGAGCATTTAATCATTATCGTCTAAATAGTAATACAATAAATGCCAGTTGGATGTCCTTTGTCTTTGCCGTACGAGCTTAGATTCTTCGACTCTCTCTAGAGTCGGAAATCAGATTGTGGTGACCAATTATAATTAGATGAAGAGGCGACATTGACAATTTGATTTATTTACAAGGGATATGGAATATAAAAAAAATGTAGCTTTTCTAGATCCCTAAAGCACAGAAGAGTGTGTTAACTTGCAAGAATAGAACAACAACAAAACATGACCAAAACAAAAAACACTATGTCATGTGCGAAGGTAGTAGTTATTAAAGGGGAAGGGGGGGGGTCATTTCGCCCCACACCAAAAATCAATTCGTCCCAAGACAAAAAAAGTCAAATTTATTGACTCACATTTACATGTTTCTAGAGTCAGGAAGTATGTAACAAAATTCTTATGGTATGAATTCGTTATGAAAGTTTAATGCTACCCTGTTACTAGGTATGCCAATGATTGATAAGGCCTCAGCAAATAATCATGCCTTTTGGCACAAGTATTTCAGTAATTCCCGTGTTGAAAATTTAGAGTTAATTGGTAGGAATTGAGGAAGATTGTTCCACAGAATATTTCAAGCTCGAGGATATTTATGTTCATTATATCTATCTATTCCTCTTCGTGCATCAGGTTGCACATAAGGCCTCAACCAGAGTCCGCCACCGGTGTTCATGGTATATGAGGGTAGAAACCTCTAACGCTCTTTCAGTTTTAATAAAATATTTTTACAGCACTTCACATTGATATTTTTGTGCGAGATGTTTTACTGGTATAATATCTTTGCATTACAAACAGAAAGTTCTGTTTAGTCATTCTAAAGTGTACGTGCACACACACATCTGATACATGAGGAGCATCACTAAACAGATAAGCTTTAAAAAATAACTATCTTTTCAATTTTTAGTGATCTTATGCACACTAATGCCCAGAAGTGCACCCACATCTACAATCATAAAGTAACTGGAAAACGGAGACTGGAATTGCAAGATGGGAACAGTGTTCTATCCCATTTACTAGACAGTTTTCTTACACACGTACTCATCCTTACAAAACAAAGGAATTATGTTAACAATTTCAAACTTTATTTGATAAATGGTTTCTCTTTTTTTTTTTAATGAACTGTTATACTAAAAATGTGCATAAGCAGGCAAATTAACACACATGTGCATTCAGATTTTTTACCAACAACTGTTCTGAAATAAAAAATAGAAGCATGACAATGGTGGAAGAAATTTCTAATTTATCTCCTAAATAAAATATAAACAAATGACTCTCAACAGCCACTTGTATACTCGTGCTAAAATCCTTTCTTAAGCATGAACGCGCAGATGTGCTCAGCATACAGTCCTTTTACCCTTATCCAACGAGCAATTTCATGCACCTGTGTGGCAATAATTTTCGATCCCGTAACTTGCTGTAGGTATTCACGTAAATCTGCATCGAGAGCCTGCACATACAAAAAAGAGGTTACTTGAGCAGAATCCAGCCTTAACAACATTTTATTGTAGAGTACCAGAAATTTGTCAAACAGTTAATGTGATAAAAATTCCAACTGATTACAAAAAGTTATGAACATGTCATTGACCTGTGTGCAGCAATGGTTACTTTTGCAAAAACTAATATAATAATGATTGGTTTATTGTCAACATACTTGGATAACACATTGCAGCAATATTAAACTAGCGGCTAATGGCATATACAGATAAATGGAATAATAATTTTAGGATCAATATTACATTTTCTAAAACAATTCAAGCAGCATTGCTTTGAACTCTCTGAAGCTTGTCAAGCAGGCAATTAGGAGCCAGCAAACAGTCTGACCTGAGCAACTCAAATGCAGATAAGTTTTTCAACAGAGGCAACTAACAAGAAAAGTTTTTCACTGATCCTACGAAGCAAACTTATAAATCTCTAGTTATACAAGATTCAACAGGTAGTGTTTACTCACAATTTTCAACTAAGGTGTGATGTTAATGCTAGTGAATGTGAAAGTGGGTACAAATATATGTTAAAAGACTATTTGAAATAAGTGCAATTTTGTCATCATTCAACTTCATTTTGTGAACATCTAAGTTTTCAAACAATGGAAGACAAATTAGGGTTTTACTGTTAAATATCCCCACAGTTCTATGTTTGGAAAAAAAAAAAACCCATATAAAAAATGGATTATTGGCTTACCCATATATCTCCTTCTATATAACGAATTTTCACCAATTTACGTGTATTGCCATTACGTAATTCTTGATAGATAGGCAGCATATGATTCTTTGTTCTCCTCACAAAGTAGGGAAGCGTAAGATCAGCCTCTGTAAAGTAAAAGATTCCATGCTGTAATATAAAACTCAAAAGGCTTACCCAGTAAAATCACTCCTTCACACACACACACACAAATCCATCTTCAGTAGGATGCTGAAAGATTCACTTTATCATCCTTGACATTATTCCTGATCATTACTTGGAATTTTATATAAGAACTGTTAACCTAACGGGTACTTGGGCTAACACTGCATCTGGGGTCAAATCAAACTACCCAAATTGATATTTGGAGTTAACCATCTTTATGTAAATAGCAAACCTATGTTATTCTCAAACTTGATGCCAATAAAATAATGTAACTTTTTTCACTGGGGAATTTAAAAAAGATTGGAATACAAACTTTAATACCTAAATATTTCTTTTGTTTTATGGTGTTTGAACAATATTTTAATACATAAGGATTCATCAAGGATTGTACTCTATCATTGTTATTTGTCATGATTTGTCTTCAAATGTTTCTGGGTTGGTTTCTATGTCTTTGTGGGCAGCCCAGTGAAGCAGCGGTTAGCACCTGTCACCACTACAGTGAAGGTTGGCTATCCTGCTCTCATCTCATGCATGCTGTTCTATCCCTGCATGTTGCATCTGTTTACAGGGTGAGATCATGCTGTGAAGTTTGTAAATTTACATGGATAATGCTGACCAGTTGCTTATGTCAAAACACACTGAACATGCAGCCAACAGGGAAGTGCTCTACAGAAGTGTTGGTGTTGTTGTTGCTGTTACAGGCTCTCTGGCTTGTTCTGTGATTTTAGTAAGTCATGAATGAATTTAGTCTAAAAAGGATCTGTTCAAACTTATACTTGGCATAAGGCCACATACCTTTTTGGGGAATCCAGCCTGATGGGGTTGGATAATTTGTATGGGAAGGAGGAGATGGTACAGTCTTGTAAGGCAGCAGTCTCTCAACAAATTTAAACTCTTCTGGATCTGCTGATACCTCAAACTCTGTCAAGCCAGCTTTTATCTGAGCTTGTGGAGTTGACTCGAATGATGCTGAGGAGTGGAGCTACAAAACAGCAAAGAAACAAACAAAACCCAACACAAATCAATAATACTATGTTACTACCATTCAATTGTTCTAATAGCTTGCAGTAATACCATGGTTATAAATTAAAATAATGATACAAAACAGGGAAAATGTGTATGGATGTATTAAGGTCAATATTATCTTATTTTCTTCACGTTATAAGCGGGTACGAAAGACAACCTGCATTTGTCTGATTATTTTGGTCTGTCTTTTCCCGACAACTGCCAAGCATTTATTCTATGATTTATCTATATTTCAACTCACGATCCATCAAAATAATTCTCCCTGAATACTGTATTTCGGAGGAGCATCAACTTCGCATATCGTTTAACTCTTAAACTATATTTCTCCTCATTTAGTCACGTTTTTTTGTATTTAACGCCTCAGGTGTGTAAAATGTGGTCGTGAGCCCTATGTTAAGGTGACCAGACGTTTCGGAGGCGAAAGCGGGACACGTGCCGATGATGGTGTCGTCACCGTCAAAGAACGCCGAAAAAAGTGATTTTTAAAGACAACCGGGACATTTGATGGACTTGCCAGAAAGCCAGAAAGCGGGACATTGGGCGTCCCGCCCGATATTCAGGCGGGACACGAGGTCAAAAGCGGGACTGTCCCGCCAAATGCGGGACGTCTGGTCACCTTACCTATGTATATAATATATATAGAGTGAGAATACATCTTTATCAAATCAAATCAGACTTTATTGTCTGTCGAGGAGACCCAGGACAGAAATTTTTCTTTTGCTCACAAGGGCAGGCATACATACTCATACAGACATTTAACACAAAATTAGGAGTAAAATGGTAGTTTGGATCTCCGTCAAAATATATTAAAAAAGATTGTAGATATCGCAGAACCTACATCAAGGTTTGCAAATTTTATCAGTTACTTTTAAAGTTTTTAGTTCTCAAATGTGATGTCTACCTGTGTACAAGTACTTAAAGACTGGACTTTCCTTGCTGCCGTAATAAAGTTCGGCAGAAGTGGTTTGCGCGACTTAACAACCTGACGGCCGCCATGTTACAGGAAACAGGAAGTGACGGTGCACGGTGCTCTCTGTTATTATTCCACAGAAATCTTCTCATCTTGCAGCATTATGTCAGGGCAGTGCTATGGATGTGGGACAGGATTTAGTTTGTTTAAGAAAGAGGTTAGGATTCTGAATAGCTTCTGTAATAAATGTGTCATAGAGTGAACGAGGGCTAACTTACACCATCTACTTCATGTATAAACAATTACACTAGTAGTGCGATGGACAATGATAATATTTAATGTAAAGTCTTCAGAACTTTTATTAGCGCGCAAACTCTCTTTTTCAGAATACATATGCAACAGTACACATTAGTGCTAAAAATATAATGCTGGTTATTGCAGCATGGTTGCAAGAATTGTGGCTTTGCATTCTGCTCCAATTGCTTGACCAAAAAGATAGCTTTGCCAAAGGACAACACCAAACATCGTGTCTGCAATAAGTGCTTTGACATTCTTAGTGGGTGAGTATATCGCACGTTTTTACCTGATAAATTTGCAGTCACCACTAATTCAGCTACATACGTTCGAACTGAAGATTGTTTGGACTTTTTTTTAGGTCAGTGCAGTCATAATTATTTCAACGTTCGTGATAGATTTTGTTTTTGTTTTTCACACTCATACACACATATTAGAACTATCCCATAGATCATTAAGTTTCGTGAGAATGCTTGTTTATTTCTTCAGGAAGACTGTTGCTGAGGACCCACAAAGATTTTCGCCACCAGAAGCATTTAAAAAGTAAGTTCCATATATTTAGAGGCTATTCTTATTTATTTAAAGTCAAATGCAAGGAATATGTTTTAATTATGAGAACTTTTGTGAAAAGTTTTGTTTCAATGATGATGATGATATTAATGATATCTTCTTGTCCATTAGAACAAGCAATGTTGCAAAGGAAATGTTTTCATAGCAAAGCAGCATGTATGAAAAGGCATTAGAACACTCGACAGAAACAAAAAAAAAAATCAGTTAAAAAAATTCATCACCCTTCATAGATTGTGGTGTTAAAATTAATGCAACAAGAAATATGAAATATGTAAAAACAGCATAAACAAAACAGTTGGTGAGGGAGGTCATATACTTTAACACAGCATCTTAATAGATGAACTCATGGACACCAATCAACTTTCTTTGATTAGCATGCACATTTTTTTTTAAATTCAATATTCTGATAGCAGGAGTATAAAAGAATTCTTCCATAGACAGTGTGAAGGATCGATAGAATTTCTAGAAAAGCAAAATCATCTGAATAGATTTGTGAAGTGGATAGATAGGATCAAGGAGTATTTTGTGTGCTTTCCTCTTAAGAGACCAGTGGTGAAGCTATTTCAGCTGAATGCTGACAATTTTACTTGCTAATTTGACTGCTCTTGACAGTTTGGTTTAATATCTTAATTTGGAGGGTTTCCTTTTTTCCTTAAGTAGAAAGATGCTTTCCATTTAGGAGTGTAGAGCGGTGTAAAGAAACTGAACACTGATGTTTACAGTCCATGTCAAGCTGGTAGAGATTGGTGATTAGAAGTTTTTCTCTTGCAGGAGAGTTGCTGCGCTTCAGGAAAGGGAGGCTCAGAATGAAAAGCCATCTGTTAAGTCTTTTAAACCACAACATTCCAAGTATATGGGGCTTTCAAAAGCAGATAGAGAAATCGCAGAAAGACTTGACAAACTAAGAGAATCTCCAAATGGCAAGTATATGTTCATGTTTGGAGTGTTTTTTCTAAAAACTAATTTTCACTAGGTGTTCACATTTCACCTAAAATGTTCATTTCATTTTAATGTGATTTTCTTTTTTTTTTCTTTAGATAAGTGTTGCATTTAACCCTTATAAACATTACCAATCTTTACACACTTTCAAAAGGCAGTGAAGTAGTGTAGAAAGTTAAACAAGGTGTGTGGTCAAAACTTCAAAGCAAATCCTTATAATGCACAATTATTTTGGAACAGGGTATGTAAAAAGTGCTTTTCTTTTGAAGAGGTTATTTTAAAAAGATCAAATTAACTTGTGAAAAGGGGAGAAAGCAAAGAACACTTCTGGCAATGGTCCCTGAATTTATACTTTCTACTCCATTAGAGCAAAAAGTGACAGATGAGGAACTGATCCAAGGTTTAGCAAGATTAAGAGGAGAAAGCCCAGCTACAGCATCTGCAAACAGCAAACCGGTAGGTAAATGAACTATTGTACAATAACAAAAGTAAAAGTTAAGGTTCTTTTTCTGCATTCATATGTTTGGGTGATCATGGAATTTTTTATGTCTGTGATAAACTGGGCGGTTCTTTTTAGTTCATTTCTGTTCCTTCCACTCTTTGTTCCTCAGATCTGTTACATTAGGCCACACAGCAGATCTCTTGGGTGTGTGAGGTGGGTATTCTTGCAGGATGTGTCAGCTTTAATTAATGCATTTGTTACAGCAATCTGCAGTAAGTAGTTCTCAGAAGATGGTAGTTTTCTTGTATGTTTTGTAGAACTGAGATGTTTGGCTGCCTAAAAGTTTTGTAACTTTGGCCACATTTTGTCATTATATGTAATTATTTAGAAACCATAAATTATGTCATCATTAACTTCTAAAACAGTTCTGTCCTAAAAATGCCTAGAGGTGTTACTTGTTGGTCAATCCACTTTTTTTCAAATACTTGCTTCTCTGGTTAAGGTTAATATTACAATAATCTACAAAAATTTAATAACTCTTGCTTCAAACCTACCTAATTAGTTCTCATCTTATTTTGTATTTTGTACATGTAATAAAAACAAAAATTAATTTCTAAGAAAACATGCAAATTATTAGGATTCAAAGTTTTTTTTAAAAAAAGTGGAAGTTAATATCACTGAAATTTATATGCCTAGTTTTATCAACCTCCTGATCGTCGCACACAGATGGAGCAGGTGGACGATTTGTTAGATGAGATTGCTAGTGAGGTGGAAATAGATTCACATCGCCAGGATCCAGTTCAGTATGTGGAGAACAGGCTAGCCAGGCTTCGCAAGGAGGAATCAGGTAAGGTTATCTTCATTCAGCCAAATTTACAGTAAATTTTCAAGCATGCATTTCATTATCATCCCATTAAGATTTGCTTGTTAGACTGCAGAATCATGCTTACTGCACAATCTTAGTGTGATAATTAAAAATTGCATGAGCTGTATTTTTATTGTGATAGTCACCACAATTTTGACATGTAGGAAAGATTTTTCTGAGGTAAACTGGGAGGTAGAAATGATAAAATAAAGCTTAAAAATTTCTGGAGCATAATCAGATGTGAGTTAATTTATTTGACCAAACCAGATACCAAACCTATTCACCTATCCTGATGCATTTTAAGGAAAGTTTATTGTTCTAGAATTCACTTTCTAGTTTGTTTAGACAGGTATTACTTGCCTTTTTTTAGGTGCAGCACAAGATGAGCAAAATAATCTAGACCGAAATGACAAGACTCCAAAGAAATCATTTGTCAAAAACATTGATGTGAAACCCAACTCCAGCAAGAAACCAGGTGAGCTGTACATCACCTTGCTTCATTTTTTTAATTAACTTGGCATAATTGTTTTACTTTAGCACCATATCATGACTGACATTTGATCCTTTTAGGAGCCACGCAAATTAATGATCCTGATATTGTCATATCCAGTGTGTAGGCATGTGTTATTTCACTAATTAGTTATCACTGATTTTTTAAACAAAAACAGAAATGGCATTTTGAAAATGTTTTCCCTCAGATGGAGGACTGTCAGCAGATGATGGAAAGGTAGATTTTGAAGCGGTGCATGCCTTTATGGCAGCAGCTGCACTGGAAATGGAGGATGAGGCTCACAAAGCTCTAGAGGGCATGCAAAGTGATAAACAACTTATGGAGCAACTGGCACAGTTAAAGCAAAGAAGAAAAGAAAAGGGTGAAAACAGTGGGAACATTGGTAAATATATATATATATAAAAAGTGGAAAAATTACTAGCTTGTTCTGTCCAGGGGGGGCATTGGTGTTTTACGCCGTGTCAGCAACTAAGGCTATATTACGGCAAGCAGCCAGCCCTGTAAACAGATGTCACGTGCAGAGAAAGAACAGCGTGCCCGAGACGAGAAATGAACTCTGGGCAGCCAACCTTCACTGTATTGGTGACAGGCGCTAACCGTTGCGCCACCGGGCCGCTTTGTTCTGTCCAGACTAGATTGTCAGATCCTCTCACACTATCCAAAGCAAATTCAGGGTGGACTACAAAAGATCCATAATGCCACAGCATGACTAGTTCCCAGTCACCTCTTCACATTATGATGACTATCTGTTTAAGCTTGAATGAATCACAAACTGATTGTGATCCTTCATTCCTGCTTATGTACATAGCTAAAGTGTTTAGTCAGGGCTTCTGCTAAGGCTAAATTCTTCTTCAGATTCTTAAGGGGTCCCTGTTCTTCGCCCAAATTTGAAGGGGACCCCATTGACGAAAATTGAAGGAATCCTCCGAACTTTTAATGCGTACTGTACGCAATTTTTTGCGTAAGCAGAAGCCCTGGTTTAGTGTTCATTTGCCAACTGACTTATGCTAGATATCTGTACCAAGCTAATCTGCATGGCACCTAAATGAATGCTGGTCCAAGGTTGGGATTAACACTTTTTGTTTGTTCAAATGATACAGTCAGTTTAGTGTTGCACAAATATTTCTTGCCGTAGTACCATCTCCATCTTGGACTCAGTGTGAAGCTAAATTTTCAAACGTGTGTGTGCAAAATTGTGTGGGTAGGTTAGAGTGTGTCAGATGACATGCAATAGTTGTTTTAATATTATCCCATCTTATGTTTCTCCCATTGGTGTATGGCTTGGAGAACCTGGCTACGTGCTAGGATTATGCACTACATAAGCCTTCACTATCACCACCACCACTATTATTATTGTAAATACAGAATTTTAGAAGTTTAAATGATCATCTTGAGAACTTTTTTTAACCCAACAATACCTTTATTATAACAGAATTATGTTTTGACTTTATATTATGCAGAAGAACAACAATCCCTGGAATCAAACATTGAAAATACAGAAATAGATGAAGACAGTGACAATGAGGAAGCAGCAGTAAAGCACATATTGCAGCAGGTTTGCCAAGCTTAAATGAATTCCTGACACTAGGTTATAAATAAGGCATACTTCTAATCCTGATTGTTTCTTCTTTTAGCAGTCCTGAATCTCCCTCTTCAAACTGCTCTTGTCAAGGCTTTTGAGTTTTAAGTTTTGAAGAATTTATGATGATCATAAATGTTATTTTTGTTTGTCCCATCTGCAAAAGAGGTCACTACATTAAATATTTATTTAGTGGAAGAGGACTTCCAGTAGATATTTTGAACTGAGACCTTGTTAGATTTATTTCACAATCTTAAATGTAAATCTTAAATCTTGGTCTGTTCCATAGTTCACAGAAGAAGTCACACTTGATGAGAAGGTTGGAAACCTCTTAGCAAAAAACCTCAAAGGAACTCATAAATCAAAATATGACTCAGGCAGCAAAATGGGAAGAAAAGAGGTTAGATTTTGGTGCAATTTTGCCATTATTATGATAGTAACTGACACTTTGTAAAAGTTGCATAATGCAAGACTATGACCAAAAAAAAGATGTTATGAGAATAATTGTTACTAATAGAAAATTTACCAAATTAATTTACGTTGCATGCAGGAAAATACAAAGGATGGCAACGATGATAGTTGTGAAGATCCAGATGAACTTCCATACTGCTGTATCTGCACAGAAGATGCTTCAATTCGATGTCGAGACTGTGATATGGATCTCTACTGTGCACAATGTTTTAGGTAATGACAATTATTGGTACTGATCTAGCATTTACTTTACAATTTAAAACAAAACCTTTAGTTATAGAAACATTATGCATGTATGTTGAACCGCAAGAAGTGTTCATGGCTTTATTAATCCTTTGACCCGCGCCTGTCGCTGTGGGTAATACATGGATAGAGTGGCAGCTGACAGGGCCCGCCACTCTTGCCTATTGGGAGCATATCCTGCATAGGATGGCCAGTGAATTATAGGTTGGCAGGAAGCGTGAGTGCATATATGCATGCTTGTGTGTGATAATCATTGTTATCAAGCGCTTTTGGTGTTCACCTATATTTCTGTGTATGTGTTTGCATATTTAATACTGTCTTTACTGGTGGGCAAAGGGATTCTATAAATGTAATAATGTAATTTGTCTCTGGGAACAAATGTTGCAATAGTAATTTTCCTTTTGCAGCAAAAAACAAGTTAGGCAGGAGTCAATTTATTGATTTGTATAGCGTTTTTCCACACCATTAAATTTGGGATCAAAGAATAAAAAGAAAAACAGTAATAATAATGAATACTGGTCTTTAAAACAATGTTTCAACGTTCTTATTATTTCTCTCACTCCCTTCCCGCCAGCACTGGACTTTGAAGTTGATCTTTGCAAAGCAAGGATCAGCATAAGCAATGTCTTGAATTTCAAGTATAGGCCAGTAAAAAGAAACATCCGTTAGAATACCAAATTTGAAGTTTTAGGGCAACACAGTTGCGAACAGAGCACAAGAGAAGAAGCGAATTGACAGCAGTCCAGTTACACCCACGCACATGAACATGATCACACAATCACATCTCATTACCAGATGACATCACTCAAGCACATAGATCCAGAATTGAATCTACAGAACTTGTTGCAACTTACGAGGTTTGTTAATCAAAAATGGAAAACACATGGTCCACAATGTCAGAACAGTTAAAAGTGTTAGTAAAGGAGACACAAAATCCTGTACAGTCAAAAATCTGAATTAAGATGGTAAAACAAAGAACAGGAGACAGAAGCCATTAGCGGAAGAAGATGACAGCACTGACAGTGAAAAACAATCCATAGCAAGGCAAACTGCGCAACAAATATCACAGATAAGTAGGAGAAATTTAAACTCGATGTAGATACACAGACAAGACAAAATGACAGCTAGTCCCCTCCAGCCAGTTAGGCGAAGGGACATCACACTGATGTAAAACATTACAGAAAACTACTCAAGCTACCAAAGGTGAAAATTTTACTAGGCACTTATGTGTGCTTTGGGTAAATTCATCTGATGGGTGTCATACAGTATTTTCAAAATTTTTATCTGGGTATGCTGAAAGTGGGCAGACATCATAGATGATCGTGCCAATATTCTTGTCAGCATTGCTTGAGATATGCAGTAATACCGATATTGCTTTATTATGGGTTTTAGACTGCTTGTGAAGATCTCTACATTTCAACCATATCAGAGAAGTACATAAAAAGAAACAAGTATCATGTTTGCATGTAATTTATTTGTAATTCAGAGTCACTTTAATCTTTCCAGGGATGGCCACAAAGAGCTGGGACTGACAGATCATCGCACTATTCCATATACACCACCAAAGGGGTACAGATGATTTGCAGCAACTGATGTTCTTTTCTGTGATGATACAATCTACAAGTTTTGTTCTCTTGTTTTGAAGGACATCAAAAAGCTGTAACTTGTACCACAATTGTGTTTTCAGTAGAGATGCATGACTATTGCTGCTGCTGCCACCTTAAGCATGCCATTGCTTAAATTCTTGCATTATTGGCCTACGCTTTAATTGGAGACAACATAGCTAGTGTACCAAGGTACAAGGTAATGGACAGGGTAATGATAGCTTTTATTTCAAACGCAAATGGCTTATGAGTATACTTTTATTTTAAAGGTAAAGGTCACTTTTTTAAAAAAGGTTAATTGGTGAGGTAATGAGCCACACATTTCTTGAGGCCAGCTTTGTTTTGCAAGGGCAGTGCCCCTCTCCATCTCGCTGCTTTACCTTCCCCAGTCCTCTGCATCAGACAGCTATTCCCTACAGCTGGGTCAATGGGGGAAAGTTCACTATGCCATATCAAATTGGGGAACATTTGGGTTTGGACATAAGTGCTCTAACCACTCGGCTTTCTGCTTCCCCTCAATACAGTTTAGCGGTCCGGTGGCGCAACGGTTAGCGCTGTTAGTGCCAGTCACCAATACAGTGAAGGTTGGCTGCCCTGAGTTCATTTCTCGTCTCGGGCCGCTGATCTTTCTCTGCACGTGGCATCTGTTTACAGGGCTGGCTGCTTGCCGTAATATAGCCTTAGCTGCTGACACGGCGTAAAACACAACCCCCCCCCCCCCCCTCAATACAGTTAAGATCAAGTGCATTTTGATTCCTAAGTCATAAGTTTGCCTCTGATTCCTTGTATCACTCTTGTTTAAAGTGAGACTAAAATAAAGTAATTGTTGCAAGCTCTAGTGCAGGCTAGCTAGGGAAACAGTCCCAGAAAAAACACTTTTAATCTTGGGGTTTTCCTTACAAGGGCTACATTTACATCAAGAGCCTAATTTTGTTTAAAAGGGAGCTACTTGTGTCATATTTCTGATTATTAATGCTCCTATTAAACATTATTGTGATGGTACCAATTGTGTGAAGTCCATCTTGGCTGTACTGTTCTCAGAGATTAACAATTTATAAAAACTAAAGGTGATCAAATTTGTATGGTTAAATCTATGCCGATTTTTGTTTTGGTAAAGTGTATATAAACTTCTTTTCCATATAACTTTTTTTTATTATTTCTTGGGACAAAATTTTTTCTTAATTACTTAGAATTTCTCAGCATGAAAGGATTGCAAAATGAGTTGTGAAAGGGATTTTGAAAATGCAACCTTTTATGTACGTAACACCAGCTCCAGGCAATACATGTTATCCAGGTATCAAATACCCAGCATCCATGCAGATCTGCCAAGTATTTGTCTAGCCCACCTGCCTAACTGCTAGTTTGGGCTTTTTTTTGGTATTTCAAGCACTATATGTCAGAAAAGTATACCTCCACGCACATACAACACTAAAGTGAAAATACTGAGGTGATAGGAAAAGATAAGACAGTGCAAGACAAAAGTTATCAAAGAGCAATAAAGCCAGTCTTTAATAAAACTAGGTTTCCACATCCGAACGGTAACACATGATAATAATAATACAAATTTAAAACTTCATTTAACCAAAAACATAACCAGTGCAACAGGTCATAGATAATCAGCTTTTTATCTTGACAGCTGTTATTTTGATGCTACTAGGGGAGGGAATTACACACCAAACCATAAAATAATGAAACACTGATCACTTCAACTGCACGAAGCACCTGACAGATGAATCTGTGTTTAACCACAGTTCCTGTCATCCTATGACTATGAAGCTAGCTGGAAAATTAAAGAATGGTGGTTGAAAAGAAATCAACAAAAACACACCAGTAAAAGACTGTTGCATGAACAGGAATAGCCAACTCAGAGGAAGTCATCTGAATATGGTGCAGCAAATAATGTAGTAATTCAGCAGCTTAAAACGTTCACACAAAGCTTGAATTATACATAAATTTTTAGTATTGTTATAGACTTGTCTACATCATATGCAGATGTAGATATGGTGGAACATGATTTGGGCAGAAGAAAAAATGAGAGTGGATTCCCACTGCCTTATCTGCCATCTCAACTCTGGTTTTTCATTTGCTGTACTGTCCACTTCCCTGCAGGCATTCATTTTCTGCTCCATGGACCATTTTCCTTGCAACATTCTTCACCACTGCTTTAGACTACATCAAGCATGGACTTGATGCTCTGATCTGCTACCTCCTGCTTCATTTATTTTCTTCACTTTCATTGTGTTAATGTGACCTCCATGACAGTCATCCGTGCACCGAATATGGACGACTATGTATGCTGTTGCTTCCACCATCACCATTACTGCTGATACTACTACAAGTAAATATCGCAGCTGCAAGTCAAAAATGAAAAGAAGGGATATTTTGTTAGTGGAACTGAGCTGCAGTCACTGCATCTATGTGGATGGCATTCACCTTCTCATAATGAAATCATCATCATGTCTAAAAATGTTTATATTTTTCCCCCTTGTAAAGCGCTTAGAAATAGCCTTTGACGGTGGGGTTAAATGCCATATAAATTCACTTATTATTAAGTTTTCTTTTAAGACTTTTTTCCATCCTGTCACTTTCTATTCACAGCTTTGATCTACCAATGCATTTGATACTTCCAAGCTGAGGTGCCCAACAAGCAAAAACATTAAAAGCTGCAAAAACCATGATTACATTTTCTATTTAAAAACTTGATTCTTAAATGCTAAAATAAAAACTGTTGCAATAAAAATTTGCCATACATAATAGATGTTAATATGATGAATTAAACAATGGGTTGTACCATATCATTTACATTTTCTGGCAAAAGAAATTAAGTCAAAAGTATTCTAATCAGCCATCCTTCTCCAGTAATTTAAAATAGTATGACTTATTATGTAAATATGGAGAAATATGTGCTTTAAAGAATGTTTAAAATGCATGCTACATGATGGTAACACCAAAGTTTGCAGTTTACATGAAGACAGAGGTAAGGGGAATCCCCAAGGTTATCTGACAACTTTCAAGGCCTGTACTTGGACAATAATTAAAGGTCTCAGCTTTGCTCCAGTCCATAGCTACCTCCAAGATTGTAGACCTTTAGTTGAAAGTATGAGTAATGTCATCAATTTTACCACATCAAAAAGGAAAATCAGCTACTGATGCTATACTTTAAAATGATGGAATGATTTGCTCAGAATATATGCACAATGCTTGTTTATGATCCAACGATGAACACCTTGCAGTGTGCCAAACATGATTTTATACTAAAAGTATACAAAGTACAAAAAATGTATTACTGTCTCTATGGCACTGAAACTGTTGTTCAAAAATAGCAGCTTATGATGTAGGCACCATTATAAAAATGTATGCACATAGGAAAATTATGCAGTAAACTGCCTTTATTTCTAAGACCTTCCTATTTAAAGATGACAGATTAAAGGCCAAACTTCTACCTTAGAGCAGGAGAAAAAATTGGTTTGACGCATGGGAGGGAGGTAATATATGAGGTGCCAGCTACCCTAGTGGTCATGCTCAACTAATTGGTTTCATCTGGCCTGTTAAAAAAAAACACCCTTGCTTCCCAACCCCAGGCTGAAACATTCTTTTCTGCCAGATGGTGGAAGTTCCATCTTTAAGCATAGAACAGCCATTTTTCTCAGATTTCACAAATCTTGCATAAAAATGGATATTACTGATTAGAACTGCTTGATAAAGCAATTATTACACATTTTGCAGGCAGGATCACTGATAAGCAAACAGGTACATACACAAGATGTACAACATTTGTGATCCATGCAATCAAAAGCATTCCCAGACTCTCATTCACTGCCTTCATAAAGGGCAAGAAAGACACTGCAGGCACAGTCCAGTGATGTCGCACAAAACACACTTCAAACCACATCTTGCACAAAGCAAAGAACCAGGAGCTGTGGCCAAAAGGGGTGGGCCTTTGAATCCAATTCTAATTCATAGGGAGATGGGAAACAACCTTCCCACTGCACTGCAAACTTTAAGCCATCCCTTGTCGAGATCTAATTGTACAGTCGTTGTATGATTAAAAAAAAAATTCCCTCCTAGTAGAACATTGCTGTCTCATACAGGTATGCATATCTGTATGGACATACAGTGCAGCAGAACTGACGATGATGAGAAATTACATATAAATACATAACATAATGATGGAGACATCAATATACAGTTATAAAATCAGTTGTACAGACTTCTTGCACACACATCAACACAGCCCTCTGCTGGTCTGATGACTACCATGAGGGGTGAAAAGAAAAGCCTATTGTCCTTTTACATCCTGCTGTACAAAAGAATTTGCGCAAAGAGCGAAGGGACCAATGTAATACAAAATCAAGATGTATGCCTTCAACAAAGTCTATCAATCCATTTTCTGCCACCACAAAATTTCAGCACCATTTCTATACAGATCATATATATGGATCAGCCTTGACCTGTTAAAGATCCTCTCATGAGTGCAAACAACACAGATTCTATTTCTTTCTCAATGGCTCTTACTACATATCCAGGATACATTGTCTTTATCCAAGATTATAACTGTTGGTCTACCAAAAGACCATGCCCCAAAAATGAGTACTCACTTATACAAGTCAAAGATTTAATTTAAATCAAAACAATGAAACTCTCAGTTAACTTACCAAGAACAGAAACCCTGCACAAATAATGAAGTTTATCACTTCGGTCCAGCTCTTTGCCCCAACAAATAAAAAAAATATCACAGCCAAATGCTGCACTGCTGCAGCTGGTGAATAAAACTATGCCTAGCGTTCAATACATTCATATGGGAAAATCTGTAAGACTTCCCCAACACCTTTAGATTTTCCTTCCCGGAACAAAAGTCGTGCTCCAACTCGAATATACTCAGGCTTGTACTTGAACTCGAAGATCACTCGGGCTTTCTCATTTGTTCGTAAAGAACTCTGCCAAAAAAAGAAAAAAAAAACCTTAATTCCCATTCTCTATTGTTATAAAATAGTATCTACAGTATAACAGTTTGAATAGTGAAAATTGTTATTTTTGTAATGAAACTAGACCTACAAATAAAACTTCTGACTTCAATTCTGCTGTGAAATATGTAAAACAGATCAAAGATTTACCCTGTCCATCTTCAAGATTTTAGCAGTCTGACAAACAGTGCCTATATGAATGGTTGTCTGAAAGTTACTGCTGATCTGGCCAGAATGGAACAGTACATAAACATCTGCTTGAAACTGACGGCAGCACACAGCTGGTGTTGATGGGCTGATTAATACCATACCCTGCAGACATAATCAATCTTTCATCTCAAAAAAAATAATATGAAGATCTGTAACAGACTCATCCATCCCTAAGCTTCCTTTCAATGATCATCTGTTTATAAAACCTGAAGCAAACAGCAATATATTCTCAAATGCCAATATACCAAAATTGTTAAAATGTTGGGTACAGGTGAGGATAGTGAGTGACTTAAAGAAAGTATATGACCCTAACTGAATGAAATTGTTATGCCACAAAGTGTGGTGCAAGATGGGGCTAGCAAGACAAAAGTCAAGATTATTAAAAATTAACCAATTCTCAAGGGGCCGCATCCCCACAAGCAAACTTGTTGCAAGAAAGGTAGAACGAAAAAACATGGCGCACTGTGCATAAATAAAGTGATAAGTATGGAAAGAAACTGTTGGTATCTATTCTATTCTGTCTATGGAATTCTTCCCTTAGAAAGCAGAAAAAAATCAACCAATCAGATATTTTTTTACATCTGAAAGTAGACAAAGTTAAACCATCTTGTTTGTGACATTTGCCGGTTTCTCAATTTGACATGGATTTGTACTCAACAACAGAAAATGACAGGGAAATAGTAAGTAATATTTAAATTCTAATGTATATCCTAATAAAATGTTTGCTTGGTACTTCATGTTTGTATATAACTTGAGTAAATGATTTTTTTTTATTTCTACTTAGTGACATACTTCTCAAACGTGAGCTCTCCATTTCCTTACCATCTTTCATTTGAATTTAGTACAATAAAACAAAAACTATATTTTTTAAATGTTACACCAAGTAAATGTTTAAAACATGCTCTTTAAAATGGTGAGTCACCAATAGTTGTCTTTACTGTAGGTTAATAGGTATAAATATTTAAACATTACCAGTTGAAAAGTTCAAATGCGGGCGTGACACATTCAGAAATAGTCAATAATAATATATAGATCTGCAACCTAGAGGAAAGAAAAACTCCCATTCCTCAAAGTTAATTGCTATTAAAAAAGTACTGTCGTCCCTATTTCCCTTTCTTTCCTTTTTTTCCTACAAAATGTTTATATGTTAAGTCCCCCAAAAAACAAAAAAGAAAACTCCAATGAAGCTATCAAATAATCTTATCTGACTCTTACTTTTCTCAACTGTTCACGCTCTACATCCATCAGTGCTACAGAGGCAGCCTGGCCAGCTTGTATTAAACGACAGGGAAGTCGATTTCGATGCACAGTTCGGACCTTGACTTCATTAAAAGTGCCAGAATCTGAAGGACCTAACAGCAGTTTTTCCCCTTCTCGTATAGACCCTCTGGACATAGAATAAAGTTTGGTAAGAGGCTGTCAGCACTTTAAATAAAGAAAACTTTAAAATATTAATCGATTTTTGTTATAAATATAAAACATAACTTGTTACTGAGTAAGAATGTGACTTGTACATGATTTCTTACATATTTTTATGGTCAGCTGCATTTACAAAGTAGTTACCTACGGTGTTGAATATCTCACCTTCTGATGACACCGCCTACAACTGTCCCTACCAGAGGTACAGAGTAAAGTTCATCAATCTGAAATTCTGTAAGGTCTTGTGCAAGGCGTTCTCGCTCACTATGGGAGTGCTGTGGTGGCAGCACATGCAGAAACTTCAGAATAAGATCCAGATTTTGCCCCGTCACACAAGACACTGTGAAGATGGGAGTTATCCTAAAGGGCAGAGCCAAATTCACAGTTTTAACCACTGTCTGGCACCTTTGGGGACAGATGGGAAGATATAGGTTGTGACAGTAACACAGATATATGTTCCAAGAAGCACAGAGGTGAGAGATGAAAACCAAAAAGAGAATTCAGATGAAATACTTTGACACTGATAAACATTGACAAGGTTTCATACATGCTAAACTGTGCATGTGGCAGAACATGTTACAATTAATTTACCTCTACACAGAATATGAAAATAGATATTTTGAATTTTGAGTTTAATAAGCTGTATTAAAGAAATAATATAATTTACCTTGCAGAATCAGGAAAAAATATTTGTAAATCATGATCACAGAAATAAAGGTCACTGATTAAACTCAGAATCTTGCAAGGACATGGTCTTAGCATTCCTTGAAATTTAAGAAAGCATAGACAAACATCACAATTTATCAAAATATATAGAAAGATAATGGTATTTTAGAACTACAGTATTTGAATCTATGAAAAATGTGAAATCTTGTAATAAAGTTTTGAAAATAGTTTTAAAACCTGTCTCTATTAGATTTACATCTTTTCTCAAAAGGTCGTTAAAGTAAGGCTTTTCCATGTTTTTTTGGCTTCAGGGAGTTACAGTTCTGTTTTAACAACAAAAAAACAGAAAAGATTTGTTGATTCAAGGCAGCCAGCAACAACCCTGGTCATCCTTGACCTGACAATGAAGTGAAGAATAACAGACTAACTTAAAATATTAAGGTTTACACACATACCCAGTCAAGCTAGTAACAATCAACCTAGAAACATACAATACAAAAAAAAAAAAGAGGACAATAAGGCATCAAGAATGTCTGCTCTCTCCCATAACACCCAAGGCAGTGTGCTAGCTAGATGCTAAGACATAGCCATCAGCTTAAATGCCAAGATCTAGCAGTTTAGCTAACTGCTACACCAGGGGTGGGCAATTAATTTTCCCAAGGGGCCGCATGAGAAATTGGGATGGTTTTAGAGGGCCGGACTAATATAGTTAACTCAGTTTTACCCAATACTGTATATATAGTATATATACTGGCGGGCGGGCCAGTGGGCGGGCCGGTCAGAGACAGGAGGCGGGCCGGATCCGGCCCTCAGGCCGGCCTTCACCCAGGTCTGTGCTAGACATTAGCATCTACCTAGCACTGTGCACCTAGTAACAGGACTATTTTCAAGGTAAACACACTTTACATCCAGCCTATTGTGATCACTGCTAGCCCCCTTTATCAAATCCGTCAACCTTCTACCAACCTGTTAGTATCTAAGCTGCTGGCAACACTGATGGCATCATCCTCATTACTGATACGAGCTGGAATCTTCCTACAGCCTGGTGATTTAAGGATGGTCTCCAGCTGCTTCAAAAGTCGTTGGAGTCCTATTTTAGGGCACAGGTCAACTTTGTTGACCACCACAATCACAGGTACTCCTAGTGCTAATGCATAGCCCAGATGTTCTTTGGTTGTGCCCACTGAAATGACGTGATATTTAAGAAATGGCTTAATTTTGAAAATTATTAACATCATGAATTTTACTTAACATACACTTAACATTTGCTAGGCCTTGCAATAAAAGCTTTTTCTCTTCATGCAAGGCAATAAGCCTTTAACTTAATTTCAAACATAGTTTAGTTTATTCCTTGTTACTCCCTTGAGGAGCATAAGGCCCCAAACTCAAACATAAAAAGGGACAAAGTAAAAAAGAAATAAATAAATGAATAAACACCAAAGCAAATCTTTAACCAATTCTCAAACACATAAGAAGACAAATAGAACCACCAGAAATAAATGAATAACCACCAAAACCTACCTCAGTACCAAAAAACATCCCTATTATAGCATCAAGGATGCTCCCAAACTAAACTGCCTATGAAAATCTGGTACAAACTTTTTTTTCTCCATTTTCCACATGCCTTGAAGCATAGCAAGTCAAGGTATATTTACCTATGCCAGTGGTGGCACTGACAACAAGCATGGCAAAATCAGGGCAGTTCCCAGTGAGGCCGAAAATTGTGGTTTTTAGATATTTGTGATGGCCTGCCAGGTCGATCAGTGTGATAAGCTTGCTGGACTTTTCACAGATCTCTTCTATTGTGCGGCATTCTGCATAATTCACAACCTATACACAAAACAAAAATATAAAAAGTCATGACATGGTTTGATGTATTGCCTATTCACAAACGCTGGTGAGCAAAAACAAATTCATACATGCAAGAGCACACACCTAAAAAAAATTTCATCCCAAGGCTAAAAAAACAACACCTGTAGTATGTCACTTATCTTCTAAACACAACAATTTTAGCAGTTCATCAAAACAAGCCATATTAAGTATTCTTGTCGTGAACAACTTCAACTGCTTACAATCCCCTGAAGACACTAATAAAATTTAGCTCTCACCTGGCCTTTGCAGTCAAACCCAAGGATGTCATATGAGATGGAAGATGTTCGCCCTGACTGAATCTCATGCAAGTGTCGGAAAAGATTCAACCGTGCACAACCTCGACCATTGTCTAACTCGCCTTGTGTCAATACCCCAAGCAGTGTTGATTTACCTGCATCTACATTCCCCAGCACAGCGAGCCGCAGATCTATGAACTAAAAGAACAAATTTTCACATTTATACTGATCATATACTGATCCCAGTCCATTTTATTTTGCTTCCAAATAAATAAGCCTTTTTTCTTACAATAAGCAGATTCATTTAGCTGCTAAGTGTGTTCTTCACAAACACTATAAATACTAATTTATTACAAGTGATAATATGTGCAAGATCATTCTCAATAAACTATGCATCTTCAACAAGTACAGTGCGCATAATCTGGCTTGAAAATCGTAATACACAAGGAAGACAACAATAAGAAAGCCTAATATTTTCAAACTGTGTTGTTATAATGACAACTGCAAGGATTGCCACATCTCTTCCATGCTAACCTTTTGTTTTATCTGCATAATGTTTTTGTGCAGATTTATTTTGTGCAGAAATTCTGCCTACCAAACATTTGCTTAAGCCAACAATGAGCAGTCTTCTCACCTCCTGGTCATCTGGAACTTTTCTAATGAGGATTTCCATCACTTTCTTGCATTCTGTTACATCTCCTTCAGGCTCCATAATTCTCTCTCTGAGAACTGTCAGCGAGGCGCCAAGCCTGAAAACATGGATGAATAGTGTGAACATCTTAAAAGAAAACTGAACTATAAGATATACCAGTCAAAGTCATCTGAACCTTGCTATAAATTTATAGTGATCAATAACATAAAAGGTTATTACAGTGCAGAAATGAAAAAACACATTGCTGACTCTACCTATTAGCCATGGTCTCCAAAGTTACCAGAGATGCCTGCAAATCCATTTCTGTAAGACCAGTGAGAATACCATTGTCTTCAACACCTATCTCATAGATGGCTTCTCCGTTGCCTTCTTCTAAACGCCATTTCATTTGTGTTACCAGATGCTCCAATCGTGATGCAGATGGATTTACAAGCTTCAACTGATTAGAAATGAAAGAAAAGTATTTAAGCTATTCTCTTTTTCTCCATCTACATTCTCCTCCCTTTCCCCCAGTGAGTCTGGAGACCTTTCTTAACATAAGCAATCAAAGCAATCTTGGCAAAAAATACTTGTCTCAGACAGCCCACACAAAAAATTTGGCAATACAAATCTATCTGAGGAAACAGGTACACTGTGATGTACACTTTTCAGCATCTATATTACCCACCAGTTTGAATAAATGATTGTGCATCTACCCATCCATATACACAGATGTTTTCATCCATGACAACATACTGTATAACATACATTTCAGCCATAACAAATTTGTGCAAATTAATATAACTACTACATGTATAAGCAGCATATATGGCATAAACTATAAGATGTATAAACTCACCTTATATTCTATATTTCCCTCCTCCTCCTGAAAGGTAAATGTTACTACATTAATTTAAAGTAAGAAAGAAACAGAACAGCAATATTTACTATATACTGACCTAATCAATTTGGGAGCCGATCATTTCACCCCAACACCATTTTGCCCCAGTCATATCGGCTTCACAGCTTAAGTCAATTCATCCCTGCTATGTCCATTTCATCCCAAAACCAAAAAGTCAAATTGCCCCAGGTACATTTGTCACCTCTATTGCCCAGACCATTCTTTTGAGCCTGGGACAATTTACAATACAGCATGACTATAAATTATTATTATTATCATTATTATTATTATTAATAATTATTATTTTGATTTATATAGAATATTTTTCAACATTATTCAAGTGGGTTTCACTATTGACGACAGTGGTATCCGTGCACTACTGTAGTTTGATGTGCCTCAAGTTAAATGAATATCTGATTAGCAGTGTTTCTGCATATAATAACATGCAAAAAAAGTAAAAAATACAAATATTCAATAAAATGATGACAAAATCTTTACTTTAAAAAGATTGTTTAAGGAGAAAAATCATATTCTCTGCATGCTTATTGCTAAGTATAGCCATTTTTATTTAGTAAAATGAACTTATTCACTTGGCTCTGTTTAAAATGGGCAGCTGTTCCAATATATGGCTCTTTTGGCAATATTTGATGTTAATAGCTACTTATGTCATTGGTGATTAATTCATCTTTTGGGCCCGGGACAATTTGACTTTTCAGTCTTGGGACGAAATGGACATAGCTGACATAATTAGGCTGAGGAGCGATACGACTGGACGAAATGGTCTCGAGGTGAAATGACTGGCGACCCTTGGCTCCAATGTTATAATTAAGTTATGTCTCCATTGCAGTACAAAACAATACCAAGTTGCTAAAACTGTGGCTAGTTGACAAAGAGATGAAATTTGTCATTTTCAATTCAAATTAATTACTTTGATTTTGCACTAAGTCATGACTAAAACAATCTTTCACAAATTGCTTAAAGAAAAATTACAGATTGGCTTAATCCTTCAGTCTGTCTTTTAAAAATAAAACCTGTACTTTTTCTATATTCTATATCTACATATACCTCTTTCCTATACATGGCTTAATCATGGTCTGTTTTCAAAAACATGTACTTGATCTCTTCCCAATGCATGTAAACGATGTGATTTAACATCATTTTTTTCAATAAACTTTTGGAACAAATGAGAATAAATCCATTAAAATAAATCTAAATCCAATCTATCTCTTCTTCCGCGTCCTCAATCCATCTAAAACTGAGGTCTATTTTTTATGTCTTCTGATAATTTTACACATTACACCTTTTTACACATTCTTCTTGCACTGCGTTTACCTCTTTTGAATTCACTTTTATAGTTCTATATATATATATCCACGGGTATAATATCAATACCATGAATAACTATACAGGGCATATGCTACGTCTTACGATACGGCTGGCACATGCTTAAAAGCATTACGTGACCTACAGTAATACATAGAACTTTAATTTTCCGTGTCGCTTTGGGCTTTTCGACGTTTAGGATTTCTGGCCACTGGCGGTTATAGTCAATAAATTTGATCACAACACAAAATACACATTCTAACTGCTTACTTCTGGCCGGAGAGTCTCTGGCATTTCTACAGATGTTTCACAGTTCCCTGACAAGTCTAACGTAGTGTCCATATCGCCGATGGACTACAACTAACACTCATAGATGCCCTAATACCATGATTGCTTTTGGTGGTGCATATTTTTCCGATATTACTAAGCGGGATGATTCTAAAAATAATTGATCAGCTGTTCCTGGCGTTTTCAACCATCTTGCGTCAGGCCAAGAAACCCGGATGAAAATAAATACGACGTCAACTGAAGTACGGTAGACAATTTCAATCATAAATATTAAATGTTAACCTCCGGGTTGTGATAGCTCACTCACTCACTCACATTCATGAACAATGAATTTAATTGAAACTGGAGGACAAATTCAGTAAACTTGATGAACTGTGATCCATGCAGTCAACGATTTACTGGGTTCAATCCATAATTACCACTGATCGGCGTACCTACTCTCCACCATCGTCACATCTGAATACGACGTACCGATTATACTAAAATCCTTGATTTAGCTGTATTTCTTCATATTCAAACACACGATCGCATTGGTGTCCCCTTCCCCTCACATGCTAATTGCAGTGGCGTAGGAAGATTAGCCAGATGTAAGGCAGAAGAAGTGAAGATAGCAGGTCAAACTGCAGGCTTCACCTACTGTCTGTCCTTAGTCAAGCCGTGCTTTTGACATTTGGCCTTTTGTGTAAAAATCGTTATCCTGTTAAAGAGAGAATGAGCGACAGATCCGATTATTCGGACGTTGAAAGTCTACATTTTTCGTAATTAAGTAGCAGTTTTTCAGAACCTCGAGAAATGCAGACTGACAGCGTCCGAATAATCCGAACTGTGGCTCATTCTCTCTCTCTGATTGGTGTTGACTGCTGGCAATGTTGTGAATGTCACCAACGTGACGTAGTACAGTAGTACACTGTTGTCTGCGCTCGTTGATCGCGGGGGCGAATCGTAGCGGATAATTAACGGATGGGTTCTGGGGGCTGAAATTTACAGGTTAGTTTTATATTGCCTTTATCTACTGATATCTGAAAAAAACGCAAACCGTTCAGGTTGATCTTTAAATCGTCTTCCCCCTTTCTTGTTCCACTATCTTAAAAACAAAAACAAAAACAAAACAAAACAAACAAACAAAAAAACAATCTCGATTAGTCGCTCAGCCATCCTCGGCTGTGCGGGCGCACTTATTTTACATGTATTATAGAGTAGTTCTGCCATCGCGCCTGTACATTTCAGTGTTTAGAAGGTGGAAAAACTGGTATAGGTATAGTTCCGTGACCTAACGGTCATATGTTAATGATCGCACACACGCTCGGGGCAAGTCTTTTTTCGTTAGGTTGGTGCCAGTCTCTTTTCACAGTTGCTTTACCTTTGACAACTCTCTCTATCGAGTCGCAGGTATACCAACCCATTAGGTCAACTGGTTTTAAGTACGTATATCTTGTGTACCGTTCATAAAAATAACCTTTTAAGAGCCTAGCTGTCTGTAAATTAAAGAAATTAAGACGAAAAAACGCGGTTTTCTATTTTAAAACCCGCCTTCAGTACAAGACAGCTAAAGGAATGGAACCATATGGTACCAATCAGCAACTTTCTCGATAATTTCAATGAAAAATAAATCCTGTCTGGAATCCCAGTGAATTCAACGGGTCGCAGCAGGGTGTACTTGTAACAGGGTGACCTACCACACGGCTCACACTCGCGTTTTCTCTCTAAATAAGCTCAAACAGGGGTCTCAAACTCAATTTACCCGGGGGCCACTGGAGGCAGAGTCTGGATGAGGCTGGGCCGCATCAGGTTTTCCTCAAGAAAAGCTCTTACACAAAACATTCCAATGTTATCAAATGTTCTTAATTTTTTCATCTTATTCAGCGTGTGTTAAAAAAATAAAAATAAATTAACAAATTCATAAAAAAAATAAATCAATCAGTAATAAATAAATTGAAAATGAAAATATAATAATAATACAGCAGATATAGAAGACTGAAGAAAATATAGTTGCTGACCAGAGAAATGTAATTATTGATTATTCAGATCAAATGTCTGTATTAGCATTTCTGTAACATTTAACTTTTGAACATGAATGGAACATTGGAACATAAACTGTTTTGAACATGGCTTCTTCTGCCTACTTCTTGCTAGAGTCTGCCAGCGGCTTATCTCGCATAGCCGAGCCACATTTGGCTTAAGGGAGGAAGCAACTCACTCACTCACTCACTCACTCACATGTATTACACCAACAGATTATTACGTTTCTCCGTTTTCCACGTATGCTACATGTTCAACATAATTGTGATCTCGCTGGACGTTTTGTGATCATCATCTGTGTCATCGTCCGCTTTGTGGGACTGTCCGCTATTGTGTCGAACCCTTGCGCCTTCATCAACCTCGTCCAGCGCGTGAGCGCGACCCATGCTGTGCCTGTGTGCGGCCCAGCCATCTCACTCACTCACTCCACTCACTCATTGTCGCGATTCCACCCACAGCCTCGCCAGAGAGCACGCGCAACAAGCGCTTCACACAGCCGCCAGACACGCACAGACACTCGGCC